>NW_020885070.1:145511-174648 GCF_003945725.1 Corapipo altera | reverse complement strand
GGTGAAGTGAGTTTTGTCCCTGCTACGCAGTCCATGGAAGAGAAGACCCTCGCTTGGAGTCTAAGGGTTGAGAGGGGCTCAGATACCCCCCTCGTGTGTACTGGCAGAGATCCAGTTACAGTTGCTGCATGG
Organism: Corapipo altera; assembly: GCF_003945725.1. Lineage (NCBI taxonomy): Eukaryota > Metazoa > Chordata > Aves > Passeriformes > Pipridae > Corapipo > Corapipo altera. The sequence goes on along the minus strand of NW_020885070.1, from coordinate 174,516 downwards.
AAGAAGAGAACCTGCTGCCCTAGAGACACTGCTGCTCTGAGAGTGGAAAGGATCTCTTCCTTCTTCCCTCCTGGACTTTTATTTAGAGAGAAGAGATTTTATCTATTGTAAATACTGCTTTATCATGGTAGAGATAGTTGAGATTGTGTGTGTAATGTATTATAATATTCATTTGTACAGAGTACAGTCATTGTAATATAACCCTTTCCCCCATTTTGAGTCTTGTGTAGTGTCTGGAAAACCCATCTCACACTGGGTTGAGATGAGGGAGGGGGGTTTGAACTCGATAATTAGATTTTGGGGCTCTCAAACCATGACAATCAGACAAAAGACAAGTGAGTGGTCCACAGATTTTTTGAACAGGTTTAAAGATGTCATCAAGAGATATACTGATATTGACACAGAGTCAGATCTGGGAAAAAAACACCTGGTACACTTGTTTGTGGGACAGTCCACAAATGATATAAAGAGAAAACTGCAAAAGGCAGGTGGCAATGAAAGAGATATTGATGAATTATTAGATATAGCTTGGACAGTGTATCAGAGTAGAGAACAGAAAGCGAGTACGGTGGGCAGTGAAGCAATTGTAAGAACAGTCATTGCCGTGGCAACGGAACTCCCAGTTCAGAGCGCAGGGGAGGTTTCTGGAATGGCCATTACCACGGCGACGGAACTAGTTGGCGTGGTGAAAAGTGTTACCTGTTTCTGGTACTGTGAGAATACACGTAACAGGGCAAAACCAAGCAAAGTTTGTCCCAGCTATACTAACAGGTGAGAAAGGAGGAGAAGACCCGGGGACAGAGAGAACGAGACTCGAGAAGTCTAAAACTGTGGCAAACACAGTAAGGCGGGGACAGGTAAAACTAGTCCCAGTTGTTACTTTAACTGATGAGGAGGTTTTAGTTCCTGCTAGTATAATCCAAGCAGGGACGGCAAATGCGAGTGCTGCAAAAGCTATAAAACCGTTCGGCGTGGCGGCATGAGAGAAGACTGGGGTCACTGACTTTAGTATAGAACCTCCCCCGTCCGTGCTGGCTTGCATAGGGGGGGTGACTCCTTCCTCTATAACAGCTAATCCCACGCAAGCAGCTGCAGTTGTGGAAATTTTAAAACCACCCAACAACTTTATGGTTGTCACAGCAATAAAGATGCCTGCTCTCATAACAAGCGGAGCAAGGTCGAGGACAAGAGTGAACAGTGTCCAGCCTACCCCAATGTGTAAGAGAGGAAGGGGGAAACCACGTGATGGTCGCAGATGCCGCCACCGCTCTGTGAGCGCAGAGGCAACGTTGATCACCGGCACAGAAAGAATAAGTCCAACCGGGAGACAGTTAGAGTCTAAGTTTGATACAGGAGTTGCTGCCGCTTCTGCAGACGGAGCGGGGGCCGCAACGCGCACAAGGGCAAATCACTTCCTAACTGTGACCAATACAAACGGAACTACTCATAACACCTTGGCAACTGCAAACAGGAGACCGGCTAAAGATACAGAAGCTGCAGGAAAACCTAAAGCAGCGTCTATAACTGGAGTCCCAGACCAGCCTAACACGAGACCCTCTGACTCCGCCATTAGGGGAGGAGACGGAACTGTCACTCCCCCTCCAGCTCTCCCAAACCTGCACAATCTGTATCCTCCCACCAGACCAAAAAGGGGGGGGCAAAATCAGTGTGAATTTCCAACGAACACAAAAACTAAAACCCGTCAATGCAATATATGTAATAGGTGAAAAGTTAAAGTCAAATTCTGTAAAGAGAGGAGACACTAACATTTATCTAGATCTGAAAGAGAAAAAACTAATTTGTCCCCAATAAACAAAACTAAAAATAGAAACTATCTATTAACCTCTGTGTCCCCTGTCTTCTAAAACTGTCACAGGCTCATAACCTGTGAAGAAATATTTCTACCATAACTCAGTAAGGGGGGAATACTGTTTTATTTCAAATATAAACTAATAATGTGTCAGAAGTTTACTGTTTACAGATAGTTTGTTCCAGCAAGCAGACCTGAAAGTTGTACCACCAAAATTCAAGCTGAGAGCCATGGAAACAACTTTTGTGCAGAAGTAGACAAATGTCTTGACTGCAAATGAGATACACCAGAACAAAAGAGTGAGTAGACAAGAAGCCAACATAAAAGCCTTCTGACACGATTGAAAACTGTTTGTTTTCAACAATTTGTAAACATCTGTGTCTCTTAGACTACTGTAACTTGTGGAAGAATTTCTCCTAAAAGCAGTTTGATGAAAGGTCCATAGAATTTTCATGTAATTGTGGAATCATATTTATCTACTTATGTTTTTTAAAATGCTTTCTTATCTAATGTCATCTAGGAATATGTGTGAACCTAATTTGCATAAGAAGTCCTGCACTAAGATCAAAGGATGAATAAGAAAGTGGCTTCAGTGCTGAGGCAGCACTACAACAGCACTGTTTCTGTGGACTCTCCAATAAGACCCTTTCTGCTGTGCCTTTTGCAATCAGACGTGTCTACCTCGTATTGGTCTTTTTAGCCACCAGTACGCTTGTAACAAACGTGGGTAGAGCCCTTCTCAAATCTTTGTTCGCAAAGCCTAACCACGATGACACCGCTGGGCCCTCCCCACTTCCTGCCGGGATCAGACACCGCCGTCGGTCCTGGTCCCTGCTGGGCTTCATTAGCCTGAGATATTGCTCCTAAGTAGGGGCCGGGGGCTTTGTCTTGGGCTTTGTCTCCCTTGCACTGGGGTTCAGCTTCTACCTGCACCAGAAGGTGAGGGGGGTCCCAGGGGGTCGTGTGTCCCCCCCCAGAGCATCTGTGCCCCCCCCAGGTCCCCCCGCTCCGGTGTCACCCCCTTTTCTCTCCCCACAGAGCTCCTGAGCCGGTGGTGGCCACAGCCCCTCCCTGGGGCCTCGGGCCCAGCCTGGAACCCCTCCCATCCTCACGAGGATTTTGGGGGGGTCGTGTGTCCCCCCCGACCCTGTTTTTATTCTGACACCTCCTGGTTGCTCCCAGTGATCCCAGTAAACCTTTCCAGTTCCCCCCAGTCCTGGATATTGGGGGGCAGTGGTTGGGGGGAGACACAGAGGGAGGAGTCGCGTCTGCAGGCGCAGAACCAGCCCCAGGATAGATCAGGAATTGCGCACCTTCTGTGTTCCCCCTGTGTCAACCTGCTCTGGGGGGACTTTGGGTTGGCACCTACCCCTCAATAGGCAGCCAGCTCACCCCAAAAGGTGATGGGACCCCCCCAAAACCTCCCCACAGCCCCCTAAGGACCCCCAAACACACAAAGTCCACCCAGGACCCCACCTAACCCCTTTTTGGGGGGGACTTCTCTGGGCACTGGTGGTGCTGGGAGCCCCCCTGGCTGTGGGCAAGGAGCTCTTGGGTGAAGAGGGGGTGGGAAGGGGGCCATCGGTGGGAAAAAGGGGGGTCAGAGGGGACAAAAGGGGTGGTGGGACCCCAAACCAAGTGGGAGGGGAGTGGGACCCCCCTCAAAGTGGAGGGGGAGGGCCACTGAGGTTTGGGGGACAATGGGAAATTGGTAGGAGAGGTCAGAAGAGTGGGGAAAGTGGAGGGTGGGACCCCCAAACTGAGCATGATGGGGCTGGGGAATGGGGGGATGATGTGGAAGGGGTAAGAGAGGGGGAAAACATGGAGGTTGGCACCCCCAGAGTGATTCTGGGGGGTAAACTGGGGATTGAGGGGACCATGGAAAAGTGGGAGGAACAGGGAGAAGGGTTGAAAACGGTCCCTTCAGGTCTACAACTCCCGTGGTGCCCTGCGCAGCAAAGTGGGTGAACCGTGGTTGCGCCGGGGTCTCTAAAGGCGTTGTGCGCACAGAGCGTCGTGTTGGTTGCCGGGAGGCAATGGCGGCAGTGCCTGTGGTTGTGCTGTGAAAGCTAGCGGGGACTGCGGGGATCTCCTTGGGGCTGCAGGGAGCGTGGTTGTGGGTGCAAAGGCTGGAGGGCTCGGGAGGGTTTAACCGAGGAGTTCGGGGGTTCCCGGGGATCAGAGCGCGGGGTCTGGAACCTACTCGGGAGGGCTCTGCCAACGCCCTGGTTGCACTGTTCAGGCACGCCGGCAAAGTACTCATGAGGGAACTGAAACTCCCATGAGGCCATTACCCTTTCTTCTATAGTGCCCCTGCCGGCCAGGCGGACCGACCCCGGGGAAAGGGGATCCTACTGACTCCCCCGAACCCCATAGACTCCCAACACAGCACACAGAGACCTCAAAGGGAGGGGGCCCGGGGGTCCCCTAAAGCCCAGCAGTGGGGCTCAGGGGATCTCCCAACCCCCAGGGGAGGGGTCTTGGGGGTGCCCCCTAAAGTCTGGGGGGAAAGACGTACCACATCCTAACGATGGAGGGGCATGGACAGAATGCTCACAGACCATTATGGTTGGCAAAATGTCGGCTTTATTAGAAGAAGGACAGTTTATATATCGTTCATGACGCTTAGTTCTTGTTCACACTACATTGGATACATAAGGAAAACATACTTTGTTGTCTACTGCTATCTGGATCACAACAGGTGGTCATAGGAGATGAGAAAACTTTATTCACCTGCCAAAACTCCTCCTTGGCATCTGGCAAGAATCCACCTTTGTTCTAACTTGAGCTCCTGTAGCCATTTTAGTGGCATAGCATTTTTTACTGTCTGCACCCAGCCATGCCAAGGCAAAAATCTCAGAAATGCAATAGAAATTGTTCACACAATTTCTGTCCTCCGACAACATTCGGGTAAGGGGATCCCAGTGCCCGCAGTATATCCCAGTGACATTCCAGTGCCCCTCAGTATGGCCCAGTGATCCTCCAGTGAGCACCCAGTAACCCCCAGTGTGGCCCAGTAACCTCCCAGTGTCCCCCTGTGTGTCCTGGTAATCCCCCAGTAACTCCCCAGTCTCTCCCAGTGCCCTCCCAGCGTCCCTCAGTAACCCCCCAGTCCCTCCCAGTGCCCCCTGGTTCCCCCCAGTGTGTCCCAGCATCCCCCAGTAATCACCCAGTGCCCTCCAAAGCCACCCAACTGTCCCCAACGTGTCCCCAGATGCCCTTGGGCTTTCTGTGAGCATGGGAGTCAGAGGGTCCATGGGGGGCTCCTGGGGTGAGATGGAGGGTTGGGGACATCAGGGATGGGGTTTGGGGACAATAGGGACAGTGGAAAGGTGTTTGGGGACAGTGGAATTGGGGGGGGGCAAGGGGGGAATTGGGGCCATGGGGAGGTCCTGGGGACACTGGAGACACCGGGGGTGTCAAGGGGGGAATTAGGGACACCCAGAGGGTTTCGGGGACACCGGAGGGGTCTCAGGACTCACCTGCTTGTGGTGCTGCCCCCCCTCTCCTCCCAGGCCCCATTAACCCCTCCAAATGTCCCCCAACTCCCCTTTTCCCTTTAATCCCCTCCCCCCACAGATCCCTTTGACCCCCCCAAGACCCCTTTTAACTCCCCCAAATGCACTCAAAGCCCCCTTATACCCCCCAAATCCCCATCCAACCCCCCCAGGTGCCCCCAAATCTTCCCCAGTCTCCCCGTCAAATCCCTTCCAACCTCCTCCAAAGAGGGATCACCTGGCACCCTGGGACAGGAGCACAGTGGGCTGTACTGGGGGCACTGGGCTGTACTGGGAGGGCACTGGGGGGGGCTCAGGTGTCCCATGACAACGTGGCCCAGCTCCAGGAGAGATCCGGGGAGCAGTGAAGAGGTACTGGTCTGTACTGTTCTGTACTGGTCTGTAGTGGTTTGTACTAGTCTTTCCTAGTTTGTACCCCCAATCCCCAAAGCCCCTCCCCAGCTCCCCCAGGACCCTCCCGGACCCCAGGCATCCCCCCGGCCCCTGACTTGGTCCTGTTGCTCCTTGAGCATCTCCAGCTCCTGCAGAACCAGGAATTTCATTAGCAAATTTGCAGCTGACACCAAGCTGGGGGGTGTGTTGATGTGCTGGAAGGCAGGAGGGCTCTGCAGAGGGACCTGGCCAAGCTGGATCCATGGGCTGATTGCAAGGGGATGAGGTTCAAGGAGGCCAAATGCCGGGTCCTGCCCTTTGACCACAACAACCCCCAGCAACCCCCCGGGCTGGGGACAGAGTGGTTGGAGAGCAGTCAGGCAGAAAGGGAGCTGGGAGTGTGGACTGACAGGAAGTTGAACAGGAGCCAGAACATGCCCAGGTGGCCAAGAGGGCCAACGGATCCTGGCCTAACTCAGGAAGAGTGTGGCAGCAGGAGTAGGATTCTTGCCCTGGACTCAGCACTGGTGAGGCCACCCCTGGACTACGGTGTCCAGTTCTGGGTCCCTCAGTTCAGGAAGGACATGGAGGGGCTGGAGCAGGTGCAGAGAAGATCACCGAGGCTGGGGAAGGGACTGGAGCACAAGTGGTGTGAGGAGAGGCTGAGGGAGCTGGTGGTGTTGAGGCTGGAGAAGAGGAGGCTCAGGGGAGACCTGCCAGGAGGTTGTAGCCAGGTGGGGGTGGGGCTCTCCTCCCAGGAACCAGCAGCAGGACAAGAGGGCTGGGTCTTCAGCTGTGCCAGGGGAGGTTTAGGTTGGATATTAGGAAGCAATTTTTTCCTGAGAGAGTAATCAGCCATTGGAATGGGCTGCCCAGGGAGGGAATGGAGTCACCGTCCCTGGAGGTGTGTAAGGTGAGACTGGATGTGGCATCAGTGCCATGGTCTGGGAAGCATGGTGGGGTTGGATCAAGGGTTGGACTTGATGATCTCAGAGGTCTTTTCCAACCCGGTTGATTCTGTGATTCTCTGATTCCCATTCCTATGGCAGCACATGCTTGAGACTCTATCCACAGGGTGATAGATATGTCTCTACATATATATCTCCAAGGTTAGTCTGTAAATGTGTGGTGTTAGGAAAGCAGGCTAAGTTCTGGGATGGTTCTAGAAGGAGAAAGAAACTCACAGCACCAGTCCAAGCAGGCAGCCCTCAGCTTCTGCATCATCTCCCCTCCCTGCAGGTTCATGTCCTTGAGCCCAGGCCCTGAGGTGAGCCTGAGAATAAGTGCAAGGCAGATGTGCTGCTGGGGAAGAGGCGAAGCTGTGCGTACCCAACCCTGAGAAGGTACTGTCTCCATCCCCTCTGTGCCAGGTGAGCTGGGGCTTTACTGCAGAGACACGGGTGCTGATATGAGTGACTCCAACTCCTGAGATCGTGGGCACCCAGGAACACAAACTCTCCCTGGCCACAGAGCCTTGAAGGAGGAGCAGAGACAGCACTGGCACTGTGGGGGGATGGGTCATCCCTGTCCCTTCCCCTCCAGGCCCTCTTTGTCCCTGCTGGGCCCCTGTCCATCCCCATCAGGTCCCTGCCTGTCCCCCCCATCCCCTGCCCGTCCTCCCTGGGCTGAACTCCCCCCAGGAACTGCTGTGGAGCTGAAGCTGCTGCCATCCCCCCCCTGCAGCCGCTCCCACAGCCAAGGGAGCAGCAAAGGCAGGACCAGGAGCAGAGGCATCAGCAGGGGAGCACTGCGGGGGACGGGAAGCTCTTGTCTGAGGCAGGAAAGAGCTGCTGGGCACAAGGACGGGGCTGTCCTGAGCAGACCCAGCCCTCACATCCCCCCAACCAACGCCAGCTGCCTGGGGGCCACGGGAGGGACCCTCAGCCACTGTGCCCCACACTCAGCTGGCAGAGAGAGAGCCAAGGGACAGGGATACGGGCAGGGACACGGGTGAGGGACAACCAGGGACATTGCAGAGACATGGTGAGGGCACAGCCTGTGGCAGCAAAGCTGCCCAGGGCCGGGGGCAGCCAGCAGTGTTGGTACCAGCCACTGGTGGGGCCGAGCAGAGCACGAGGCCTCTTGCTGCAGAGCAGCCTCCCACTTGCCAGCCCCACCTCGTGGGGTGACACTGTCCCCTCCCTACAGGACACTCCCCCAGAAATCTTCGGGGGGGGGGGGGCCTTTTGTGTATATTCCTGGTTGCTGATTCATGCTGGGGACCTGAGGGACCCTCTGCAATCCGATCCACGGGGCACAATTACCTCTCCAGAGCTTGACTCACTGCAGACTTGGCAGGGAAATCTGTGCTGGTTGGCAGCTGCATCCTGAACCTGAGAGCAATTCATATCCTGAGTGCTGATCTATCCTGGGGACCCAAGGGATCCTCTGCCATTCCATCCATGCAGCAGGAGTCACCCTCCTGCCCTTGACTCCCTGCAGAGGAACAAGTGCCATCTCTCTGTTTGGGAGAAGCCAGATGCTGCACCCGGGGCATCAGAAGTGGTGCTGAAGCCTCTTTCAACCCAGCCCCTGGTGCAGTTTTCACCAAGTGCCCACTCCCCCAACCGGCACTGACCAACCAGGGCGTTTGGCACACTTGGTTTGGTGGTTTAGAGAAACAACCCCTGACTGGCAGTAGGCCAGAGAACCTTGAGTAACAACCCTGGAGAGTTTTAAGTGACACTACATTAATACAACTCTTGATTAATATATAGCAACTCAATCAAGTGCTCATAATATGACCTCACTCCCCTCATCCTCCCAATTAAACACCTTTTTTTGGGCTGAATCTTCATATTTTGGAGTATTTTTTGGCTGAATCTTAACTTTTTGCAGTTTATGGGGGGGTTCATCTTGCTATTTCTGAGGGGATTTTTGCCTGAATCTCAGTGGTTTGGTTTTTTCTGGGCTGAATCTTGGTGTTTTGGAGGTTTTTATGGACACAGGATGCCCGGTGAGTTCTAGAGATGGACTTGGGCAGGAGGAACACCCAAACCAACACACTCAGCCCTTATTTCCTCCCCCAGCAGGATTTCTCCTTCCCAAAGCTTGGGTGGATGGAGGAGGAGGCTGCGAGGAAGAGGGAGTTGGTGCGGGCCCCCCAGGCAGGTGAGGAGGAAATCAGTGCCCCTTTGGCCCGGTCTTGTGCTGCCTCTGGCAGTCAAGCATCGCCCCTGGCTGCAGGACAACCCCGCTGCTGCCGCTGTCCTGCCGGGACCAGATTTGGGGGGATGTCCTTGCCCTTCCCTCTGGACCGGAGGCAAATCCCCTCCCTGTCCTTCTTGCTTCCTGCCCCAGGCCCCGAGCTGAGGACGGAGAGCACAGAGGACAAATCCCCCCCGGCAGAACCTGGTGGGAGAGACCGTTTTGAAGGGCTCCACGGCACAGGAAGGCAGTGGGGAGGAAAAGGCCCAGAGATCCCCCTGCAGGAGGGGCTCCAAAGCCAACCCAGGGTGCTCTGAGGAGGAAAGACTCAGCCTGTGCCGGGAAGGTGGCCAGAGCTTGAGGTGGAGTTCCGAGCTGGTGGTCCCTGATCAGCCTCCCACCAGGGAGAAGACCTTCAGGTGCTTGGAATGTGGGAAGAGTTTCAGCAAGAGTACCACTCTCCTCACCCACCAGCACATCCACACTGGGGAATGTCCGTACATGTGTCGGGAATGTGGGAAGAGCTTCAGGCAGAGTTCCACCCTCCACATCCACCATGTCATCCACACTGGGGAATGGCTGTACGCATGTGGGGAATGTGGGAAGAGCTTCAAGAACAGCTCCACCCTTCACACCCACCATCACATCCACACCAGGGATCGTCCCTACAAGTGCTTGGAATGTGGGAAGAGGTTTAGGACCACCTCAACTCTTCTCAGGCATCAGTGGACGCACACGGATGAGAGGCCCAACTGCGGGAAGAGCTTCACCTGGAGCTCTGCCTTGACCAGACACCAACGAACCCACAGGTAACGGAAGTCCTACGAGTGTCCTGACTGTGAGAAGAGCTTCGGACGCTGCTCCAACTCCATCAGCCATTGGAGGACCCCCATTGGATGATCCACAGGGACCCATGTTGGGCACAGACCTGGTGACCCACATTCCAGGTGATCCATGCAGGGCAGTGTATCTGGTCTGGATGGCCATGTTTTGGTAGCAGGGGGGCTCCAGAGATGGGTTCTGTGAGCAGCTGCCAGAAGCTGCCCCCATGTCCAGCCCCTGTCCTGACCCCGCTGACAGCGAGGGTGACCCAGGGTCTTGTTAATCCAGTTCTTGGGGCAGATTAGAGTGAAAGGACTGAATAATCAGTGTATATAGATATATATATGTAGTGTTTAGTTTAGAACAGTTTGGTTACCATGTAAAGAAAGTTTGGAGCCATTTTGGTTCTTGTCTACAGTGATATGAAAGCATAAAAATAACACTTAAGAAAATATATAAGGGAAAAGAAAGTATCAGAGTAGAAAGATGCAGAGCCCCCTCCCCCCCAAGGATAGTTTATATATATATATATATATGTATGTATGTATGTATGGTTTAGTTTAAAACCATTTTGTTTCCATTTAAAGTATGTTTGGGGCAGTTCTGGTTCCTGTCTATAGTGATATAAAAACATAAAAATAACACTTTTCCTCTCTGGCTCCAAGCCCAGCCTGTCCCCTCCAGGGGTGGATGTTCCCCCCTCTGCCCCAGGCAGTTCCATTGCCCATGGGCAGCAAAGCCCCCACTGCTTCTGCAACTGGAGAGTGTTGGAGCCATGGACCATTAACATTCCAGTCTCTCCCAACTCTGCATCCCAAAAGTAGAGAGGGATCAATCTGTCACCTCAAAGTGGATCAATCCCATTGAAAATGGCTTGATCCCATTCCAAAATTCCTGTGTTCCTTATTTTCCCTATGTAATTCTGGGGCAACCGGTGCCACCTCTCAGCTCTCCGCAGGCTGAGGCTTGGCCTTGCACTTTTGCCTTTGCTTCGATTTCTTCATCAAATATTTCTCTCTCCCTGAAAAGAAAAATATGGAAGGTTTTTGATAATCTGGACATCTTTAGACCATCTGGACAAATTACAGTTTGCAGCATTGGAACAGCTCAGCCAGAACCTTTTCCATGTTTAATCATTTGTTCCCATCCCTCCCAGGAGGGAGGACACCGAACTCTTCCACAGAAACATAAAACTACTAACAAAAATTCAGAGAATACTGAAAATGAAAAATACCTTTTGCTCACAGGTGGCCCTTTCATGTCCTTCTCTTCTGCCTTTCTGCAGTTGATGTTATCCACGGCAGGAGTTGCCTAGATGATGGCCCAAAAAAGCACTTAATTCATTTATAATCATTCCAGAAAACTGAATCATAACTGGGGTGTGGGAGACCAAACAGGTGTTCAGGCTAGAGAGCCAGAGGCAGCTCCCCAGCGAGAAGCCTCAGAGATGGTGATGGAATCCATCAGATGACCTTGGGCACTCTGTGAGAGGGAGAGAAGAAGCTGCTGACTTCAACAGGAGGATACCTGCGGTGAACACCTGCTACCAAAGTTAAAAATGAGAAGGAAAAGACTGTTTTAGTTAACCCCACTTATGAAATATGAATTAATTTATAATTAAGAATGACAGTGTGTTGTTAAAAAAATTTGAATAGTGTGGATAGGTTTGAAAAAGTGTGTGACAGTATGTTAAATAGGTCGATGCATGCCTCCTTCCCTGTAGCCTAAAAATTCCTGCACTAGGTGGGATAAAAATGCTTTAATGTAAACATTGCATGCTTTTTTTCCTGCCATTCCAGGCGACTCTGTTCCCTTCTACTGGACGAAGAGGATGAAAGAATAAAACCTCTATTTTTTAGTGATGCAGTCAAATTGTCTTATTTAATAGTCAACAACAGTAAAAGAGTTTAGAACTGTGTCAGAAAAGATTTTAGGCATCGGCATTTGGTGCCCGAAGGTTCTGATTCCTAATATTTAGGAACGGACCAAGAGAACCCTATGGGAATAGCAGGTGGCAGTTACAGGTCTGCTACCTTGGCGACGCAGTGCGAGTGAACTCTGGAGACGGCGCCAGAATACCTCGCTGCAGGACAGGGAGGTGAGTGGTAGTGAACGATTTAAGAATAGTTAATAATTAGAAGAAAATCATAATAATGGGGTTAAATACATCCTCTGAACAAAAAGATGCATATGAATTTATGAAACGCCTGCTCAAAGAGCATGGGTCAAAGGTAGAAGATCTACTACTACAGAATCTGCTTCTTTGGGCACAGAAAAATCAACCTGGTTTAACTGTTTTCAAATTTTTTTAATGTCTCGGAGTGGGATCATATAGGAATTAAACTCTGGGATGCCACAACCCAAGGGGATAAACAGGCGGCTAGCATCTTGAAACCATGGCGTTTAGTCTTCGAGACTCTAAAAGATAGATCTTCTAAAAAAAACACCACTCCCAGAGCAAAAACAAATTGAAAAACCCGCTGACTCACCCCAGGAGGTGGAGAAAGGAGGAACCAACTCACAAACTATGGAGTTGCCGCACACAGAAAACCCCCGCCCCCGAGCGCCCTTCGCCATCGCAGTGTCCCCGGGAGGGGAGCTCTTGGGAGGCACAGCCACTGCAGACGTGGGCCGAGTCCTGCCACATCCATCTACCCTTCCGCCCACGCGGAGTCCTGAGTGAGCAGATGTGACTGTTCTGGTGCCGCTCGGTTCCATTCCTCTCCCTGGGAAGCTGGAGGGAGCCCCCCTCACCGCCTCGCCAGCTCAAGAATTTCTAACTGCACCACTCCAGGATGGTGCCAGCTCCCTCCCGGAGGGGAGGGATGAGTCTGCACCGGGAAGTGATCCTCCTGTGAGGTCACTGCTCTGCACTTCTAAGTTCCTGCCTGTTTCAGTTCCGGGTGGGAACTCTTGGGAGCTGTGTCCTTACAATCCCAGACAAGAGCAAAATTTATTCCCTGAGACAGATGGGCTCATACTAGGCAAGCAGCAGCAGCAGAAGGAGATTTGCATATGATGCAAACCTTCCCAGTTATCTATACACCCGGTCAGCCACCCTACTGGGAACCTATTCCATATCCGGTTTTAAAAGACTTACAGAAGACCGTTACGGAATACGGGCTGGAGGTTCCATTTACAAGAGGGCTTTTAGATGCTTTGTTTGGCGCTTTTTGTGCTAACTCCTTATGACTGTGCAACAGTAGTGAGAATGCTTCTTACCACCATGCAATATATATTATTTGAAGCAGAATGGAAAAAGCTGGTAAAGAAGCAGGCAGAAGAGATGTCACCTATGATCGGAGTGCCAGTTCAAAATATTACAAATATTCTTATGGGGAAGGGACCTCATGTGACAACAGCAGCTCAGACTAAAATCCCATTGCTTGATTTGGCTCTTACTAAAAATTTAGCTTTACAAAGACTCAGAAAGGTCAAGCTGCAACATCTTCAAATGCTTGTTCAGGAGCAACTTTCAGCAGGACACATTCATGCTTCTACCAGTCTCTGGAATTCTCCAGTTTTCGTGATCCAAAAAAGAAGTGGCAAGTGGCGTCTGTTACATGATTTAAGACGCATCAACGAAGTCATTGAGCCTATGGGAGCTGTATAACCAGGCCTGCCTTCGCCATCAGTGCTGCCTCAAAACTGACCACTTACTATCATCAACTTAAAGGACTGTTTCTTTTCCATTCCTTTACACCCCAGAGATGCAAGAAGGTTTGCCTTTTCTGTACCATCTATTAATGCCACATGCTCGCTATCACTGGAAAGTTCTACCTCAAGGGATGAAAAACAGTCCAGTTATATGTCAACTGTTTGTGTCCACTGCGCTGTCACCTGTACGTCGACAGTACCCAGAGGTCTGCATATATCACTACATGGACGACATCTTAATCTGTGCAACTGATAAGGAACTAATGCAAAGAGTCCTCAAAGTGAACATTGAAGCTGTCAACACCTATGGCCTTCAAGTGTCACCAGAGAAAGTACAACAAGAATCTCCTTGGGATTACCTGAGATGGAAAATAACCCGAACAGCCATTCATCCCCAACATGTTTCTCTATCAACTTCAGTGCAAACCCTCGATTTGCAAAGACTGCTGGGAGCTATTAACTGGCTCAGACCCATCTTGGATATTTCCACTGATGAACTCCACCCATTGTTTTGCCTGCTTAAAGGAGATCCAGAACTAACTTCGCCCAGACAGCTAACACAAGAAGTTGTTACTGCTTTGCATGCTGTAGAACAAAAACTCAGTTCCTGCCAGGTCAGTCGTCATCTTTTAGACGAGTCGGTGGTATTAGTTATCTTGAAGGGACCTGCTCAACCTTTTGGTCTCTTAGGTCAATTATACAAGAACAATACTCAGTTTTGTTTATGGGAATGGGTTTTTCCAGCTCATCAGTTTTCTAAAACCGTAATGACTCAGCCAGAAATGATATCACGCATATTTCAGAGAGGTCGCATTAGATGCTGGGAACTTCCAGGGTGTGACCCACGTACTGTGCATTTGCCAATGACAACAGAGCATTTACAATGGCTAGAGAAGGTTAGTTTTGAATTTCAAACTACCTTAAGTGATTTTACCGGTCAATTAAGTATTCACCTACTGTTATTGTTGCGACGGTCAAAAGTAAATAAGAAAAACATGAACAGTCCAGTACCAAGTAAAGTACCAGTCTTTATTCTTTCCCACAAGTCTTTTTATATCCCATGTTAGCAAGCACAGAAGGCAGGCAGGTGATTGTATTTTTTAATTAGTTATTATTTGTTAGTAATACTGTTGGTAAAGCTCAAGGTCAAAGCTGGAGTTCTCACAGGACCAAACCTAAGCACTCCACAGCTGTCTACTTTCAACCAGGGCTGCATACGTACCTCTCCTATCTCAAGGATACACCCGTAACTTTCCCAGGTCAAAATCTTCTTCCAAAGAGCTAACAGACCTGCTGTCAGCCCTGACAACCTACCTGTTTGTTCTTTTTTACAGCGTTTAAACAACTTTCCTTTGAAGTTGAGAACACACTACTCCCCTATTCCCTTGACAGATGCACAAACTGTCTTTACAGATGGTTCAGAAAAGACGGGAAATGCAGTTGTAGTGTGGCAGAAAGATAATGAGTGGCAACAAGACATAAATCATGTAGATGGGTCACCACAGATTGTAGAATTGTCGACAGTAATCCGCGCACTTACACTGTTTCCAGGATCTTTAAATATAATTTCTGACTCTCAATATGTTGTGGGAGTGGTTCCACAAATTGAACACTCCTATCTAAAAGAAACCAATCATGAGGCACTGTTTGCCTTATTTAAAAAATTATTATTTGTAGTTGAGGAAAGGCAATTTTCATTTTTCATTATGCATGTACGTTCTCATACTTTGCTGCCTGGTCCAATTTCAGAAGGTAATCGATGTGCTGATGCACTTGCAGGACCAGTAATAGTACCTTGGCAATTTGAGCAAGTCAAATTGTCACATCAGTTTTTTCATCAAAATGCAAGGGCATTAAAAAGGCAATTTGATCTCACATTAGAGCAAGCTCATTCTATCATAGCATCCTGTTCAGACTGTCAACTAATCACTCCTATTACACCTGAAGGAACCAATCCTTGAGGATTGGAACCCCTGCAACTGTGGCAACCAGATGTCACACACATATCCTCTTTTGGTAAACTGAAATATGTACGTGTCCATTCATATGTTTTCAGGATTCCACCTGAAACCAACACACCCGTTATGAGCTCTCACAAAAACATCCCACAGTCCATTTGCCACCTGTAACCAGTGACTGAGTTCCTGCTTCCCCAGCCCCCAGGAATGGTGTCCTTGTCTACTCATTCCTCCACACTCTCTTTTCAGTGATGGCATCTTAACGAGACAAGCCCCTGGGAATAATTTACTTGTAAGTCTTCAATTCTTTTGTGGTTAATTAGACAGATCTCAGAAGTGCATTCAAAGTGAATACCTTGTATTACTAAAACCATGAGAAAAGATGTCTTTTTTTGTGGTCTGTTTACTTTTTTCCTGTTTTTACATTGATATCAGCAATCCCCAGTCAATATTGATCCCAGGCACCTCCTAATTCAGTCTGAATAGATAAGAAAATCAAGACCTTTTATGTCTGACAGTCCATCAGATTTTATCCCTATCCCCACCCCACCATTTCCTCATCAAACCCCTGAGACTCAAAGTAGCCTTGGGCAAATCTGAACTTCCTCCACTAAAGGCTGGACCTGCAGGTTTCAGCTGCTTGGCACCAACTCCCACCTGCTTGGCTTGGAGAAAGAGCTGCACGAGACACAGAGGGATGTTCATTTATTGCCAGCAAACAAACCCAGAGAAAGGCACAGCTCAATAAAACCCAAAAGTCCTTCTCCTGCTGTATATTAAGTCCACATTGCCTGCCATGACAGGGGATGGGGTCATGACACAGCACAGACGGGTCCGGAGTCAAGGTAGAGGTGCAAATGGAATGCTTTATTGAGGCGTGTACGGGTTTTATGAGTTCAGGTGGGGAAAGGGCTAGAACATGGGGTGGAGCATGAGACAGACAAACGGGGGAACAAATTGAGGTAGGGACACAGGCAAAGGGGGAGGAACGTGGGAGGAACCGGGGAAGGAAAGGGCGAATGGTAACTGTCTCCTCTCTGCAGCTTCTTCAGCCTATCAGAGAGGGGAGTGGGGAAGCAGGGAGCAGGTAAAACTCGTGGCAAGCCTGGGCATGCCCAGGCTGTGCACTGTGTAGTGTGGGTACAATGCAATACACATATCTGAAACCACATAATAATGGTAAAGTCCATATAATAACATCCTGTCAATTACTGTATGTCTTTCTCCACGCCTGGATCCGCTCCCATCCTGAATCTTGCTCCTTCACAATTGCCTCCACTGAAGTCCACGTTCTGCAGTAGATAGTTTTAGACCAATGGCAAACACCTTATGTGTCAAGCACAGATCTCAAGATCCCCCAAACACTCCCTGCCCCAGATTCTGTCCATATTTGCCCTTTGCACACAGTGAGTCAGACACTTAAGTCACAAGTTCCCTTGATCCACAGAGGGAGGAAGAGAGAAAGGGAATGAATTTCTGTGTTGTGGAGAGCTAAATCTGCACTCATCCCAATATTCTGGGGTTACAGGACCTTTATCAAACACATTCCGCAGCATCTGTTCACTGGGTAAACATCTGTGTAGATGGCCAGGCCCAAAGAGTGGTGGGGAATGGAGTTCCATCCAGTGCTGTTCCCAGGGCTCAGGTTTGGGGTCAGGGCAGTTCAATCTCTTTCTCAATGATCTGCACAAGGGGATGGAGTGCAGCCTCAGTCAATTCCCAGGGGACACCAAGTTGGGGGGGAGTGCTGATGTGCTGGAGGGTAGGAAGGCTTTGCAGAGGGATCTGGACAGACTGGATCGATGGGCCCAGGCCAGTTGGAGGAGGTTCAACAAGGCCAAGTGCCGGGTCCTGCACTGGGGTCACAACCACCCCAAATCCCTGACCATGCCCTGCAACTGGTCCCCACAGCCTGTCCTGTGTCCTTAATCCCTCCATTTCCAAGCACTTTGTGGGACAAAGGAGCTCTGTGCTCTGGGTACGGAGGGAGCTCCAAGTGCCACTGGAGTGGGAACCACAACTCATCGGGTTTGTATTCTTTGGGAGGTCTGGAACTGGTGAGATTTAGAGCCACAGAAAGTTTCTCTTCATTGCCCACAAACAAAAAGCAAACTCAATACAATTTATAAACATCCCAGCTCTTTCCCCAGTTTTCCTCAACCAGAGTGACCTGGAGAATGCACGTCCTTGATGTCCTGGTCCCACAGCCCAGGGTGTTCCTGGCCTCCCTTGCTGCCATGGCACACAGTTGCCTCCTGCCCAGCTCCCTGCCCACACACATCTTCTGACAGGGTTGCTCCCAGTCAGGCAACTCCAACCTGTGCCATGGCCAGGTTGAGTCCCCTGCAGGGGCAGACACTGCCATTTGTCCCTCTGGGATTTCAGGAGGTTCCTGCCAAGACGTACTCTCCTCCTCCCTGAAGCCCTTCCCCAAGCAGAGAGGCCTGAGAGACCTTTCCAGGAAAGACTCAGGCAGAGAAGTCATGGAGGCCCTCAGCAGCACATCAGTGTCTACTGCAATTAAACCCCCCTCCCCATTGCATAGCAACCCTGCATTTCCCTCCTCCAACCTTGGTCTCCAACACAACCATTGAGGCTCTCTGGGCTCTTGACTTTTCCTGCACCCACCAACTGCAGGGGAGCTTTGCCTTTCCCACAGTCCCCCCTGCACAGCCCAGGCCATGCCCAGCAATCCCTTGTCTGTCCCTGGCCTTGCTGTCACCCCCTGGTAGCCGCTTCGTGGCCCCTTTGTGCCCCGTTGCCTCCCAGTTGGTCCCACAGTCCCCTGGGCAGACCCAGCCCAGGACAGGAGCACTCAGGGTGGGGAAGGGCCCCTCTGACGGGATTCCCAGGGCAGTCCTTGGCCTTGCACACCCAGGGCCTTCCTGTTCAGCACCTCTCCAAGCTGCTGGAGAGGCCATGTCCCCTGTGGGCCCTCACAGACAGCCCTGTTCCAGGCTCTGCCGGGCTCTGGGTCAGCCCTGGCACAACCCCTGAGCCCAGCAGAAGGATGGAGGGGGGGGGCACAGCAAAATTCACCCCTAACCCTGGGCTGAGAAACCAGTGCTGGCAATGGTTGGGGAGAGAGGTTGGGGAGGGGCAACTGTCCTGGGCCACCTTCATGGTCTGTTTGTGCCACCAAGGGCACAGACCAGCCTCCTCTTGCTGGCACTTGCATGTTTTCAATGTCTTCCACAGGCCCTGGCTCTGCACCACAACCCCCCTGGGCTGAGTCCTCCCCCTGCACGGTCACACAGTGTCAGATACACACCGATGGCTTTCTCTCCCAGGTCCTTTCCAGTCCAGCCCAGTCCAGCTCCCTCCAAGCTCTCCCCCCTCCCCTGAGTTCTCTCCACCACCAAGGACCTCTCCCCAGCACAGCCCAGGCGGCTCTGGCCCCACAACCTTGCCCAGGGTAGAGTGCTCTGGGCAGTGGCACCACAGCCCCAACCCCTCTGGGCACAGCAGCAGCTGGAGCTCAGAGAGGACTCAGCCCCAGCCGTGGGTGAACATGCTTGGCAAAAGGGAAAGGAGGCTCCCTGTGTGCCCTGCTCTGCTCTGCAGGAGATCCTGAGAGCTCTGCAGTCCCTTCCTGCCATCCCATGCCCCCAGGCCAGCACAAAAGCCCTTGCCCTTGTGGTCCTCCAGAGTTCTTCCAACTCCAGGCAGAGGGTTCCATCCCAAAGCTGGGGCAACCAGAAAACTGCTCTACTTTCCTGATCAGTCCTGCTCTGCTCAGGAAAGGAATCTCAGACAAAAGTTTATTGCAGGTTCATTTCTGTCACTCAAATCCAATATGAGGCTCCCAGTTAGACTAAGTCTCTGGGACACACAAGATAGGGGCTACTGAAGAAGGAGAAAATGTAAACATGACTTTTTTTTTTTAAGAAAACATCAAAAGCATAGAAAATAAAAAAATATACATAAGGAAAGATCTCATTGTTCATGGGAGTTCTGGCACACAGTGAGAGCGTCATTGGGCAAACATTATTATAGAATTCAACATCATGGACTGTTCTTACCCAAAAACCAAATCCCCTTGAAGTACACAGAGTGTTTCCCCATCCCTCTGCATCATCCACCAAGTGCACTCAAGTCCTTGAGCAGAAACAATCCCATGGGTGGGTTTACCTTTGTTTAAGGCAGGACTAATCCAAATTGTCCTCCCTAACATATTCCTCATATGGACCCCAGGGATTTTATCCCCTTCCATGGTACAGAGAGGTTCCTTTTGGCCAGGGCCAGTTCAACTGGTAGAGTTAACTAACTAGGTTTATGTGATGCCTTAAAGTTTTCTGGATTTTTTTTGGTAGATTTTAAAAGTAGTTGTGTAGTAAATGTAGATGTTAATGTAGCTGTATTATATGTCACCCTTTAGCATAGTAGTTTACACAGACCCAACCCTGTTACCCCATTTCATATCAAACTTTCTAAATTCCTTTAGCGTGTTTAGACTTCTTTTCAAGGTAGAACTGTAGAAAAACACCTCTATGGAACAACATCACACCCTAGACCTGGACAACAAGATCCCACAAGAAACAAAGCAACCTTCCAGTCCAGAACTTTGGAGACACTCCAAGGACTGTACATGCTGTGAAGAAGATAAAGATGAGGAAGAAGGGGTCCCAAAGACCCCAAACTCAATTCCTCAAGGGGCGTGTTAGGGGGCAGAACTGGGCAGAACCAGGGAGTGGATAGTTCTGGCATTGGACGGACCATCTTATAAAACTGCAGAACCATTGCCTGGGAGGGCACGCATTGTGTGTGTTCCCCTGGGCCTGTGGGTCTGATTAAAGGACCTGCTCTTTTTAACTTGGCCTGGAGTTTTATCTCTTGAGGTTACAGGATTAACTAACTAGGTGGCTTTTGATAAATGCAGATCCCAAGGTTTGAAGGTCCCACTGCCCATTGCTTTCAAGGTGGTTTTGAACAGTCCACTCTACCACTCTCCCAGAGGCTGGTACATGACAGGGAATACAATCCATCCACTCCATGCCAAGTTCTCTGGTCCAGGTGTGCACAAGGTTGTTTTTGAAAAGAGTCCTGTTGTCCAACTCCAGTTTTTCTGGAGTGCCGTGTCTCCACAAGACTTGCTTTTCCAGGCCCAAGATGGTGTTCTGGGCAGTGGTGGGAGGCACAGGGTGTGTCTCCTGCCATCCAGTGGTTGTGTCCACCATCGTCAGCATGTAGAGTTTGCCTTGGTGGGTTTGGGGAGTGTGCTGTGATCAATATGCCAGGCCTCCCCACATCTATATTTCAGTCATCATCCCCCACCCCACAGGGGCTTTACCCTCTTGGTCTGTTTGATGGCAGCACGTTTCACAGGTCTGGATAACCTGGGAGTTGGTGTCCATGGTTAAATGCACCCCTGGATCACAACCCCAGCTGGATGTTGCACCTCTTCCCTCAGGGTCTGAGGTATCATGGGCCCACCAAGCCAGGAATAATTCACCCTTGTGTTGCCAGTCCAGTTCTTCCTGAGACACTTTCATCTGGTCAGTCCCATCCACCTGTCCGTTGTTGGATGTCACTCAGTAGCCCAACTCTTGGGTACCTGTGCATCTCCAGGATGTACTTTCACAACCAACCTCTCTACCTGGGTGGCAGGAGGGCCTACCCTGATAAGACCTAAAATCCCATCAGAGGATGCCAACAGTGCCAGCTCTCATGCAAGCTGTCTGTGAGATCTGTGAGTTACCAGTGACACCATGGGAATGGTTTTGGTGTTGAATGATGCTAAAACCAACCTGGTTCACCCAACTCCAAACACACATCCTACTTTTTGAAACTGGATGTGACAGATAAGCTGGTAACTGGCCTGTAAATTTGTGAGGAGCAGTCAATCACTTCATCCTAGAGAAGTCCAGTCCCCTTTCACCCAGGCAGGTTCTTCTAACACAGCCCTTCTTGGGGTATATGTGTGGAGATTCCTGCCTTGGGTGGGGACGCCCTACAAGGACACTCCTCAAAGTTGAGCAAAAGAAATCTCCCCACGACTGTCGGAGGACAGAAATTGTGTGAACAATTTCTATTGCATTTCTGAGACCTTCACCTTGGCATGGCTGGGTGCAGACAGTAAAAAAATACTGCACCACTAATATGGTTGCAGGTCTTGTTCCAAGGTGAAGGAGGAGTTGTTCTGGCAGGAAAACAAGTTTTATGGACACCTGCTGTTATCCAATTAGTACTGTACACCACAGTATGTTTTCCTTATGTATCCAATGTAACCTGGGGAAGAATCACGTCTCTGTGCCACAGGTAGCATATAAGCTGCCTTTCCTCTAATAAAGGGGACATTTTTGCCAATCATATTGATTCGTGTGCAATTCTGTCCAAGCCTCTCCGTCGTTACACGACCATTGGTCTGGGTGAGTTACATCAGATCTCTATGTAATAATTATTTCTTTTGGTTAGCTTTAATATAATTGTTTCAATAATTACTTCAATATAGTGCACTATCCTATCTTATACTATACTACTAGTAGTTTTAGCCTTTGTATTGTGTAGTAAATAATTCTGATTAAGATCTTTTGTCTGATCATTTGTAAAAATAAATGATTCACTTTATATAAATATTCTCATTTTGACAATGAATAAAACCTGTGGGACAAAAGTGGGTCAATCCCACTTCCGTAATTCCTTAAATTTAATTTGTTGACAAAATCTGAGGAAAAGATTGGATCCCTTGATCCACAGGCTCCACAGTGCGACAATGGTTCCTTGATTCCATGAGGTTGCACTGTTTCCCAGCATTCTTTGGCTCCATAAGACCCTGCAATGTCACAATGGCCCACTGATTCCATCATTTTCCCTAGTGTCGCAATGGACCCTTGATTCCATGAGGTTCCCCAGTGTCACAATGGTCCCTTTGACTCCAGAAGGCCTTGCAGAATCATAATGACCCCTTGATTCTGTAAGGTTCCACAGTGTCACAATGGCCCCTTGATTCCCTGACGTTCCACAAAGTGCAGAGGTCCTTTTGATTCCATGAGGTTCCACAGAGTCACGTGTTCCCTTTTGTTCCAGGAGGCCCTAGTGTATTACAATGGCCCCTGGATTCCATGAGATTCCACAGTGTCCTGGGGTTCCCTTGTCTTCCTGAGTTTTGGCAGTGTCTGGGGTCCCTTTGTTCCCATGAGGTTCCTTTGTTTCCATTAGGCCCTGCCATGTCCCAGACTCCCTTTGGTTCCATGAGGTGTTGCAGGCTCACAATGTCCCCTTTATTCAATGAGGTTCCGCCATCTCCCAGGGTTCCTTTGGTTCCATGGGGTTCCACAGTGCCAAAACTCCCTGGTTCTTATCCTTCCAAAATTTATGGGCCCATTCTATCCCTGCCTGGGATGGAACTCAATTGTGTTTCTGCAGGAATGGATCCATGACCATCCTGCCACTGCATCAATTTAATGCTGCAAAAATGTCACTCCAGGCCCGACACTGGATGCAGGAATAGTCTGGGAACTACAGGCCTGCTCGCATTCAGGAGAACCAGTCGGGGTCACAAAGAGCACAAGTGATTGACTGCAACCCCTGCAGTTCTCTGGGATTGCTGGGGACAAATGCATTAACTCCGAGTAGCTCTGCAGAGACCTGACAGTGCCACTGCAGTCACAAGCTGCATTGCCCGAGTCAACACTCAGCACAACCAAGGCCACAACCCTTCCCGAAAGGTGTCCCTTGTGGGGAGGGCCAGGGGGACAAACCCCTCCATCTGTCCCTGCAGATGTTGTGTCCAATTCTCATCCCCCACTTAGGGGCAAATCCAGGTTGCATTGTGTGTTTAGCTTTGCATTTTCTTCACTGTTTTGTGCTTCCAACACACACACACACAGTCTGGGAAGATTCTGGTCCCGCAAAGAACACAAGACCTGACTATTTGTGGCTCCCGCTGCAGTGGTTGGAACTTGGGCCACAATCTGTGCCAGGAGCAGAGAGGTCCCTCCCCACAGAAACTCCTTGGCAATGAGTTATTAAAAAAATGGGACAGGTTGTGGGGATCACTTGCAGGGCACAACCAAGGGCGTGTCTTGACCAGCCTCCTGTTTAACATGACCAACTTTTTCATCCTCTTTGCTCTGTTTTCTAATGCTTGTTCCTCCAGAAACCACTGTGATCCTACCCTTGCTTTTGGTTCTTTCCTAGACATCCCATGACAAGTCTTGCCCAGTCCCCAAATACCCTTTCTGTATTGGAGTCTCAGACTCCAAGGTCGAATCCCCCATCCTCAGCTGCAAGGTCACCCTGAGAGGTTCTGCCATTGACCCACTTGCTTAAAGTTTCATACAGATACCTTGGAACTTCTTTGGAATTATTTTGTTACCTTTTGGACTTAGAAGGGTGTCTCCAAAAACATGGCAATTCCTGTCCCCAATATGGAAATTCTTTGGAGAAGGAGTTTGGGACTTTAGACTCAAAAGAATCACAGAATGTTTTGGCTTGGAAGGGATCTAAAAGGTCATCTTATCCAAGTCCTTGGACATGGACAGTGACATCTTTTACTAATTGAGGTTACTCACACTCCCTGACCTTGGACAAATGCAGGGATTGGATATCCACTTCTCTGGAAACCTCTTCTAGTTCTTGCTGCTCTTATTGTTAAATCTTTACTCCTATTATCCAATATAAAACTCTTTTAGTTCAAAGCCACTGCCCCATGTTCTGCCACTACAGACCTTGGTAAAAAGTATCCCTGTGATTTCCTTAGACGATGAGCACGACATTTTCATCTGCAAAAACTTTAGTGAGTGCCCAGAGATCTCCTGAGATGGACTTTAAAGGTCTCAAGCACATGACCACTAGAGAGGGGCTAAGGAGCTGTGGCCTCAATGGTGTGGATACTGAAGACAGTACAGGTGTTTCAGTTTAAAGAGACTGGACTGTTTGCTAAGGAGGATGAGTTATGAGATAGACCAAACTCCTCTCTCTCAGCAATTGTAAATCCAAAATTAAGAGGTTCCAATCAAGGAAGTATGGAAAAAAGGAAGAAATAACAACCCTTTATTAAAATATATATGTATGTTGACAAAGACAGTAACAGAACACAAAAACAACTAGGCAATAATCCTGTACCCAAAAGTCCCCTTCAAAAAGGAAACAGTCCAAATACTTTTCTGTCCTCTAACACGTCTCTAATCACGGTTGGCAGGGGGCGCTGTTGGATCACTGGAGGTGCAGAACCTGCAGTGTTCTGTGGTGGCCCGCAGGGGGCACTGTTGGGCTCTGGTAGTCACCACGTGGGGTCTCGGATCACGGGAGAAGCTGAAGTGGAGGGCTTCCCCCACCAAGAGGGGAAAAGGGAAGAAAGGGAAAGAAGGGCAGTCCACTTCCCACGGAACTCACCGCTGTCCTTGACTGGCAGTGCTCAAGACTCCTGTTTTTCTCCCAGCGAACACAAACTCTCCGATGAAATTGCAGCAGGTTCGGGCTGGAGGCAGGGGCAGCGTGCAGGCAAGTTGAGATGAGTGGTCAGAAATGACCAGGTCGAGAGCAAGAAAAACGACCTCAAAGCTTTTCCAAATGCACACAGACTCCCCGTTTCCCTTCGAGTAGAGAAACCAAATTGTTCTCCCATTTGTGAGAAGGGCAGCAGCAAAAACCCCTCCTCCCTCCCCCCCGTCTTAGATGGGCCATTAGCCTGGAATGCAGTTTTTGCCAGCCAGCTCTTTTGTACAGTCAATTGCCCCTTCCCCCTCTCCCACAGCGGGGCAGGGGAAAGGAAAAAATTCCTACTTGAACTTTTTTAACAAGCCAACCTATGACAACAGGATAGCCCTCAGAGGGCTTGAAGGGAGGATTTAGAGAGGGTGGATCCTTTTGTCATAGCAGAAAAGAGCATGAGAAAGAAAAGGATTAATGCCAAGTGCAGTTGGGGAGGTCCAGAGTGGACATGAGGAAAAAGGAATTTCACTCCATGGAAAACGCTGTGCTGCAAGACATCACCCAGAAGGAGTCTGGATGAACCCAAGGCTTTGTGTGTCCAGGAAGAACCAGGGAGGACAGAGAGATGTCAGTGCAGGAAGGTGCCAGCAAGGTGGGGCAGTCAGGGGGATGATGACAGCCTGCAGGGAAAGGGGCAGGGCATGGACACTGTAGGACAGCCTGGGCTGGAGAGAAGAGAGGGATGTGGAGAAACTGAAAGACCCTGACAGAGCAACCTTCTGCAGGCCTTTGGCCATGGCTACTGTCTGTGCTCGTCACCATGGGCAGTAAGATGGTGGCCGCCACCAGGGCGATGCAGGTAAGGGTGGCCTCGGGACAACAGAGCCTTGACTCGTGTGGAGGGGTTCTCTTTGCCTGCTACTGCCGCCAAGAAGGAGACCTGAGGTGGTTGTGGCTTGAGGACACGCCGCCTGAGCGACTAGTGTGCTTGGGGAGAGGTGTGCGGTGTCGCCCATGGGTGTCGCAGGTGCTGTGATAGCAGAGGGTGCAGCGCTGGCTGGTAGCTCCTTCCTATGCTGTCCCTCTCCAAGGTGAAAACATTTTGTACAGGCAGAACATAGCGATCGCGGTTCCCTCTACTAGAGCTTTATGGAACCACAGGATGGTGTGGGTTGGAAGGGACCTTAAAGGTCACCTCGTTCCAGCCCCCCTGCTGTAGGCAGGGGCACCTTCCACTATCCCAGGTTGCTCAAAGGTCTGTGCAATCTGGCCTTGGACACTTCCAGGGATGGGGCAACCAGAGCTTCTTGGGCAACCTGTGACTGTGCCTCATCACCCTCACAGTAAAGAATTTCTCCATTATATCTAGTATAAATCGGCATTCTTTGGGTTGTAAGACCCCCCTCCTTCTTTTTTCCAGGCTGAACAACCCCAGGTCTCATAGAGACCTCTCCTCATACAAGAGGTGCTCCAGCCCTCTGTTCTTTATGGCCCTGCTCTGGACTCACTCCAACAAGTCTTGTTTTGGGGACCCCAGAGTTGGGCACAGCACTCCAGATGGGATCTCACCAGAGCAGATTGCACTGTGATTGAATTTATGCAACAACAGTGACTGTTTCTGCACACACTGATGTTGCTGTGAGAAAAGGAAGATAACACCTGTAAGTGGTCTGGACATCAGAGTGCAGAAATACCTTTAAAAGTGAAATTTACTGGGGTAAACTTGGATCTTTAAGAAGTAGTAAGTGTATCAGAGTAGTAGTGCAGAGAGTAGCAGTATAGTGTGGTTGTTTGATACATTGTACATTTCATTTTATTATTTTGAAGGTAACTGGCTTCTAGAAATATATTTTGTGCTTCTTGTTTCTCCCACTATCTTGCTTCGTCCTAGGTAGTCAAGCCACATACTCCATTAATTAAGTTCCCTGACAGAAAAAGTGGTCTTATATAGGAACCAGCACACAATTTTTCTCTTTCAACTTTCTGACTCAACTGATTTGGAGCAGGATTTTTGAAACATGTTTGGTTTAGTTTGAAGGCAACTCTTTGTCTCTTTAAAGTCTCTGTACAAATCTGTGTACACACATAATGCATGCATGTCTTTATTCCTTGATCAAGACAGATTCACAAAGGTTTCCAGTGCTGTTTTTCTACTTTTATATGTATAAAAGTCACATTTTTCCAAATACTAATATTTACCTGAAATAACTGTGCTCAAGTCAGTTTGAAGCAGCTTTAGATATTCAGTAATATTTGCAGAAATGATGTTGCATTTTCCTCATCTTTTCTTAGTTGAAGTGTGCAATGTCTGCTGTATTTTCAAAACATGATTACAGCTGGGAGAGCCATCTCACTCTACATTTTAGAAATATTTCCTCATGTTACTAATTAATGTTGAGGAAAAAAATAATTTCATTGCAATCTTTGCCATTAACTTTTATACCTGTATCTATGTTGATATTTATGGTATTCCCAATACTGTTATATTTAAACCTCAGATTTATATTAGCAATATGTTGTTTTAGTAGTCCTTTGGGATCAACAAAGCATCTGAAATGAAAGCAGGAGATGTCTTAATATTGACTGCTGATGTCTGATACTTGGTGGTCATTCTGCACGTCACTAACAAAATTTGATATGGTGCCATTTTTTAATATTAAAGATGGGTACAGCACTGCATTGCATGTTATGGTCTGCTGTTGTGGTTGTAAACTTATCTTTTTGTAAGCTTCTACCTTTTTTGACTTGTCTGTCTTTACAGTTGTCATAAACGAAAAGTGATCTTAGCTGGTTTAGTTATCTCTCTACATAATTGCTCACAAACATACATTATAGTACTTTATGCTTTTACTCCAAGTACAGCTTCCCAGGGAAAAAACCATTGTTAGGGTATATGTTGATGTATCTTCTGTTTCTATATCAGTGTTTCTGCCACTCAAACATGCTTTATTTTACTGTCAGAATGTTTAGATTCTGCACTTGATGCATTTAACAACAATAAAACCAGGTTGTGAGAAGAAGAGTGACTTAATTCTTCTAAGATTTTCAAGCACTGGTATCTTTTATTAGTTGCTTATTAATTTTACTGACTGGTAGTATTTCTGTAAATGATTTTGCAATCTGGGTTTCAGTATAGGAATCTCTACAACCAAATGTGCCATCTCTCCATGCTTCAAAAGCACAAGAGTCTGTAGGAGGTAGATCACCAGCATTTCAAAATATTTCACCTGTTAGTAGAGTACGAGGTACACCAGACACTTCTGAATTAGCAAGAATCTTACCTCAGAAATACAGAAGGAAACAAATGTCAGATGAAGAGATTGAATATATTCAAGTAAGTTTTCTTCTTTAGTTTAATTCTACACCTTCTTCTATGGTATTGCATTCTAATTATTGGGAAGTGTACTGCTCTGATCTTTCATGGCTTTGATGCACAATACCCAAATTACAAATTCTTAAAACAGAAGGTACCCAACTCTCACTGATTAGTAGCTTGTGGTATTGCTGAGCAGAGAGATGTGGACTTAGAACAGACATACAAGTAAGCTAGCAACAGTCATAGCCTATGTTAATCACCATCACTACCTGTTTTATAATAGCTGTTTAATATGTAATTTGACTGTGCTGGACACAAGCACAGGAGTCTGTTCTTAGAGCAGCAAAGGCTATTATCAGGTAATCAAAGTCCAAAATATTTCTCAAACTAGTTTTCTAAGTTCCGTATTAGTAAATGAGCTTGTATTTCTGGTAGCAAAAAATTTTATTAAATTTGATATAAGTATTTTCTGCAATATTTACAAATATGGCATTGTACATGAAAGGTAAGAAAAACCTGTTTCTTCTGTAAGAATTCTTAGTTGTAAATACTGAATGCACAAAATATACAGAATTTGTGAAGTGATTGTGAATTTGAAATGAAAAGATGCTTGCAAAGCTTTGTTAAATGATAAGGACACGTACATCATAATGATGTTAGTAGAGAAAATCAGTTTTCCTGAAAGTATGTGGGTAGACTGCATCAGTGTAGCAGAAATAAAATCAATTATTTCTGATAATAATACACTTGACCTCCAGCATAAAGTTTCTTAACAGTGAGTTAAGTTGTAAAATAATTTGGTTGGGAAGATAATGAACTGAATAACTTTCTAGTTTCTCATAAAGGTTGTAATGGCTCACCTTGGCTTTTTTTTTTACTTTGCACTTTGGAATGTGGGCAGTGAGAGTAATTTTAAAACTTGTGTTCACTACCATTCTGTTTGTTGGACCTTTCTAGGGTAAGACTCAGGTCTCTTTAGAGAGGGAGAAGTGGAAGCAGCTGTAACTGTGGGTTGCATGTGTTAATTTTT
>NW_020885070.1:125278-145011 GCF_003945725.1 Corapipo altera | reverse complement strand
TTGGCATATGCTGATATTTGACACTGTTCGTGTTCTTATACAGAAAAAAAAATCAATGTTTTAATCAGAAATTAAAACTAGAACTCAGTCTACAGTAGCGCAAAAGAGGATTTGATCCCAGTTCTACATTCAATAGAATTGAAATTTAACTGTATGTTTTTCTTCTACAGCGTGGAGGTCCAGAATAAGTGTAGAAGATAGTTTGCTGACCACTGCTGAAGAATGAAGTACTATATTCACAATAAAGGCATTTCCTTAATATTAAAAATTATTGTATACTAATAGTTTTAATAAAAACCCATATGATGGGTGAGAAGGTTGACACAACACATAAGATACCAATTTGTGACCGAGAAGGATTTTCTGTTGATGGGAAACTAGCAATTGAATATATATGATGTCTGCACCATTAAAATATTTTTCTAATTAGCCATTTGCAAAGTCAACAATTTAGCAGTCATTTTATTTTTCTACTGACTGAGATCACAAAATGACAGAATGGATAAAGTTGGAAGGGACCACAGTGGGTCATCTGGTCCAACCTCTCTGCTCAAGCAGGGTCATCCCACAGTACATGGCACAGGATTGTGTACAGACAGTTCTTGAATATCGCCAGTGAGGGAGACTCCACAACCACTCTGGGCACTCTGTTCAGTGTGCAGTCACTCACACTGACTTTCCTTGATCAACTAGATGGGTTACCTTGTCATAGAAGGAAATCAGGTTTAACAAGCAGGACTTTCCTCTCATGAAGCCGTGCTGGCTGTGACCAGTGACTGCATTATCTTTCAGGTGTTTTTCAGTACTCCCCAGCATAATTTTTTCCATAACTTTACCAGGTACTGAAGAGAGACTGACAGACCTGTAGTTTCCAGGGCCCTTTTTGCCCTTCTTGAAAATTGGGAAATTGTTTGCCAGCTTCCAGTCAGCTGGGACCTCTCTGTAATTCCCAAGAGAGCTCAAAAATAATTGAGGGAGGTTGTGCAATGACATCAGCCAACTCTCTGAGGATTCTGGGATGAATCCCATCAGACCCCATACGTTTGTAGGCATCCAACTGGAGCGGCAGATCCCACGCAAGTTCAGAGACAACTTGGAGTTGATCATTCTCACAGTCATGGGTCTCCAACTCAGGGCACTGAAACCCCCTTGGTCCATCATCCATGTTGAAGACAGAGGCACAGAAAGCGTTAAACACCTCTGCCTTGTCCCTGTCCCTGATTGTGAGGTGGCCATCCTCATCCTGTAATGGGCTGGTAATAATTCTATACTGCCACTTATCATTAATGTATTTGAAAGAACTCTTTTTATTGTCCCCCACATTTCTGGCAGCTTCAACTCCAGCTGAACTTTGGCAGCACCAATTTTCTCCCCACAGCAGCAAGCAGCATCTCTGAATTCTTCCCATGTCACTTGACTTTGCTTCCACTGGGCATATACGCCTTTCCTTTTTGCCTTATTTCCAAGAGAAGATTCTGACTCAGCCAAGCCAGCCTTCTGCCTTGCCTGCTTGATTTCCGACATTTGGGAATTGTTGCTCCTGTGCCCTACGGAGGTGAAGTTTAAAAAGTGACCAGCACTGATGGACTTCAGCACCGGCAAAAACATTTTCTCAGGAGACTTTCCTAATTCCATGAGCAACCTGAAGTCCACTCTCCTTCATGTCCGGAGTTGAGGTTTTGCTGGCACTTTTGTTCCTGTCAACAGAGATTTTAAACTCAATCCCTTTGTGGTTGCTGTGGTCAAGATGGCCACCAATCTCCAGTTTGCTCACAAGATCCACTCTGTGAACAAACAGCAGATCAAGGAGGGCATCTTTCTGAGTCAGCTCCCTTAGGACTTGTTCCATAAAGTCATCATCCAGTTTTTTTAGGAATTTTCTGGCCCAGGTTGTACCAGGTGTGTGATGTTCTCAGTTAATTTCTGGCAAGTTGAAGTCCCCCATAAGGACCGGGGCAGTTGACTTGGAATTGTATTTAGTTCCTCCAAGAATAATTCATCAGTGTCATCATCCTGGTCGGGAGGTCTGTAGCAGATTCCCACAATGACATCCACATTATATGTTGACCCCTTGATTCTTACCCAGAGGCTCTCAACTGTGCCACTGCCCACTGTGAGTTCCATACATTCTAACACTTCTATTACATACAGTGCCACCTCTCCGCCTCTTCTGCCCTGCCTATTCCTCCTGAAGAACCTGTAACCATCCAGCAGGGCACTCCAGTCTCAGAATTCATCCCACCAGGTTTCACTTATGCGAGTGATGTCAAATCTTTGGGACTGGGATGAATCTTCAAAGTCCTCTTGTTTGTTCCTCATGCTGGGTACATTAGTGTAGAAACATTTGAGGTGTGGTACTTTGTGGCCAACACCTTGTGAAGCATATTGAGGGATGCCCTTAGTGCTCGTTTCTTCAAGTTTTGGCACACCATCCCATGGCTCATCACTGACCTGTGAGGTTGGTCTTTTCCATTTCCCCCTTCCAAACTTGTTTAAAGTTCTATTAGTGTCTCACTAACTCCTGTGTTAGAACTCTCTGTCCCCTCTGAGATAGGTGCATCCCATCAGGTATCAGTAGACGATCATCCTATACTCAAAGAACCAAAAATTTTTGTGATTACACCAGTCTCAGTCATGCATTGACTTGATGGATCTACCTATTCCTATCAATATTGTTCCTTGTTACCAAAAGGATCAAGAAAATCGCTACCTCTGCTCTTGATCCTGCAACCAATCATTCCAGGGCCCTGAAGTCTCTTTTGACTGCCCTCGGACTTCTCTTTTTTATTTCATTGCTGTCAGTTTGAACAGCAATAATGGATAGTAATCAGAAAACCTAACTAGACTTGAGAGTATTCCAGTAATGTCTCTTACCCATATGGTAGTTTTCTGATAAAATATGAAAGTGATCTTGGATCTGCAACATACTTGTTTGGATACAAATGATGAAAATGTTTATGTTGTCATAAAATGTTTCACTTGTTACTATCTGAAGGGATTGCAGGAAGTTTTTGTATTAAAAATGAGTCTTCAACTATGCTTTGTGAAGGACAAAAATGCACATTACAGCAACTTTTTTTAGTTAAAGACCCTACTTTACTCAACAAGTTCAATTGTAGCAATAGTAAGTAATTTTGTTTAATGCGCATGGTGATACTTCTGTTGTATGGTTGCTACTGGTAGCAGTTGTTGTGAAAAGCATTCTTGGTTTTATCAGAATATTTTCTTAACTTTTGTCGTCTGGAAATATCCATGGTGGGATTCTGGACTTGAAATTTCAGGGCAGTAGATGATTGAGGCAGAAGGACTGCCCAGTTTACAGCCCAAGCTTAGAGACTATGCTAATTTTACTAGAATCATTCTAAGATCTCATTTCTCCCTGTCCTAGTTAGAACAACTGGGACCGATTCATCGCTGGATGGGTGTAGCCCAGAGCTGTGTATTCTATGACCTTCCATGCCATTTCCCAGAAACTGTTGTCAGTAGAGGCCTGCGAGGTGGGGGGATGTTCCTGTCCTCATGCCCTTTTTTGGAATTCCCTACTCTGAGGGAAGGACTGAGCATCCTTTTATGGAATTCCCTGCTCTGAGGGAGGGACTTAGCATTCCTGCCTGAGTTGGAGAATATATAAACCTGGAGTTTCAGAACCTTTCCACCACTCGTGGGATCCAGAGGAGGACTGCAGTTCACCGCTCTCAACCAGACTGCTGTTCACTGTTCTCAACCGGACTGAGACCACCACCCTCGGTTGGACTGTAAATCACTACTTTTGACCAGACTGCAGTAGCTCTCCCACCGGCAGGTTTTTTCCCCTCTCCCTTTGCTTTGGACTCTGGGGGGGGGTCCAGGGTGCACCGCTTTGTTTGTGCCCCGGGGTGCTGGGTTGTACATTTGGGCTTTGTGGGTTAGGACCGGTTGCTTGTCTGTGTGGTTGTACTTATTGTATTATTTTATTAAATTGTTATTCTGACTTGTAATCTCTCTTTTGAGTTGGGTTGGTTTCCCCTGCTGGTTAACTTTTAAACCAGCACATTTGTGGCGCCCAACGTGGGGCAGAGAGAGAGAGAAGTCAGAATCACAATTTCATTTTAAGCATTTGTCTATTTGGATAGAGAAACTCCCTGATCACCATGTTGTTTGATGCATTCACGTGGATGTTGTATCTGAGTCTGTTCATATTTCCACAGATGGGGTACTATTTGTCTGTTTTGATGCTCTCTTTAAAACCAGGGAGAGGGATCAAAATTGCTTTATTAGTATACTATATTTATGTCATCATAACATCAGAAGCAATGAGTTTCATTGTAAATGTGTATTCAGTCCTGTTTGCATGTCCTGGTTTGGGTTACTACCTCTGGGGCCTCAATAAAAATCGCACCAAGCCCTTTGGGGAAACGGGGGAATGGTTGTTTCCAACCTCTCACCTCCTTCTTCCCCTTCAGACCTGCTACAACAGTTTTTGAAAATATTGAGTTCCCTTTTGATGTTAAGGACAGCATAATGTTATTGTTAGTGTTGCTTTGTCTGCTCTGTACTGTCCACACTATGTTTAGGGACAGAACAGGGCCTTTTAGGGAGGTTGTTTGGATGCCTGCCCTGGGAGTGGATAATGCTGAGTGGCACGGGAAGTGGGAGGACATCGACCAGTATTTGGAGAAGTTTTCTCCTCCAATGATCTGGAAATTCACCCCTGAACAACTGCAGGATCCTGTTAGCATGATAAGACTGGTGAAGGGAAATGCTCTGGCAGCTCCAGAGATGGTCAGCTCACATCAACCTGCTGGGCCCTGGTCACTGCCTACCGGACACTACTTGACATGGTACAGCACTGTCAGGGGGAGGAGAGAAGGAGCAAATCCACAGGCACCACGTCCACCCAAACCACAGCTGAGTCAGAGGGAGAAAGAAATGAATCAACCGGCACTGTGTCCACACAAACCATCGAGGAGCCAGAAGAACAACCGAAACCAATAACAGTCGCCCCTGTCCAGAAAAGGAAATCAAAGACTAAATCAGTCTGTATAGCAAATGATGACGAAGAGGCAGGACCTTCACATCCACCGGAGGAGACAGAGTCAGAAATAATCACTCGGTCCCTATCCCTGGGTGAGCTACGTGAGTTCCGGAGAGAGTTCACACGACAGGCGAATGAGTCCATTCTGACCTGGTTGCTCCGAATCTGGGATGCCGCAGCTAATGATAGAATTCTAGATGGGAGTGAAGCCAGACAGCTGGGATCCCTGTCTCGAGATGTAGTCATTGATCAGGGGATTGGAAGGAGGCAGGAAACTCTCAACCTCTGGCGGTGACTGTTGTCCAGTGTGAGGGAGAGATACCTTTGTAAGGAGGACCTCCACGTACAGCAAGGACAGTGGAACACGATGGAACAAGGTATCCGGTGCTTAAGAGAATTAACTGTACTGGAGATAATCTTTTCAGAGGATGAAAGATTCCCTAAAAGTCCAGATGGTGTACAGTGCACATCCCAGATGTGGTTAAAGTTTGCACGACTCGGGCCAGAAATGTATTCCCCCTACTTAGCAACGCTGCAATGGAGGGAGGGAGAGGACAAGGTGGGTGCGTTGGTTAGTAAACTCAGGATTTATGAAGACACTGTCACCGCCCCATTACGAGCCCACGTCTCATCTGTGGAAACCAAACTGACCGAACATGTCCGAAGGCTGGAAGAGAAGATTGAAGAGGGACACCAGAAGCTAAGAGAAGAAATTAAGGAAGGGATCTTCCATATCGCCAGGACAAACAAGAATCTCTGCTATTAGGAGCCAGCGTCCCCCAGCTAAGGACAGAGGGTACACTCCAAGTGGCAATCTATGGTCTTACCTCTGTGAGCACGGAGAAGATATGAGGAGGTGGGATGGGAAACCCACCTCTTCCTTAGCAGCCCGGGTACGTGAACTGAAAAGAGGGACAAGTACCACAAGGAACTCTTCAAGGGTAAATGTTGCTCCAGTCTCTCATGGGCAAGACTCCAGACGGTACAGGAATGATGATACATCTGATCCTCTTGAAGGGACCTCCAGGTCATACTCCCAAGAAGAGTACAATGAGTACCATGACCAGGACTAGGGGTGCCCTGCCTCTAGTCAGGTAGAGGAGAGGGACAATTGAGTCTATTGGACAGTGTGGATTCGGTGGTCTGGCACATCAGAACCACAAAGATATAAGGCCTTAGTGGACACCGGTGCACAATGTACTTTAATGCCATCAAGATACGTAGGGGCAGAATCCATCTCCATTTCTGGGGTAACAGGGGGATCCCAACAACTGACTGTACTGGAAGCTGAAGTGAGCCTGACTGGGAAGGAATGGCACAGACACCCCATTGTGACTGACCTAGAGGCCCCGTGCATCCTTGACATAGATTACCTGAGGAGTAGGTATTTCAAAGACCCAAAAGGACTTTGTTGGGCTTTTGGCATAGTTACTGTGGAGACAGAGGAAATTAGACAGTTGACCACCTTGACTAGTCTCTCAGAGGACCCCTCTGCTGTGGGACTGCTGAAGGTTGAAGAACAATTGGTACCAATAGCCACAGCAACAGTGCACCGTCTGCAATACCGCACCGACTGAGACTCTGTGACCCCTATACATAAGATGATCCGTGACCTGGAGACCCAGGGGGTGGTCAGTAAGACTTGCTCACCCTTTAATAGCCCTATATGACCAGTGCATAAGTCCAGCAGAGAGTGGAGGCTGACGGTGGATTACCGTGGACTCAATGAAGTCACACCACCCCTGAGTGCTGCTGTGCCGGACATACTGGAACTCCAGTATGAGTTGGAGTCCAAGGCAACCAAGTGGTATGCCACCATTGACATTGCCAATGCATTTTTCTCCATTCCTTCCTTTGGCAGCGGAGTGCAGGCCACAATTTGCTTTCACTTGGAGAGGTGTGCAGTACACCTGGAATCGACTGCCTCAGGGGTGGAAACACAGTCCCAGCATTTACCATGGACTGATCCAGACTGCACTGGAAAAGGACGAGACTCCAGAACATCTACAGTACATTGATGACGTCATTGTATGGGGGAACACAGCGGGGGAAGTCTTCGAGAAAGGAGAGAAGATAATCCAGACTCTCCTAAGAGCTGGTTTTACCATTAAACGGAGTAAGGTCAAGGGACCTTCTCAGGAAATTCAGTTCCTAGGAGTGAAGTGGCAAGATGGAGGCCGCCTAATTCCAACGGAGGTGATTAACAAAATAGCAGCCATGTCCCCACCAACCAGCAAGAAGGAAACACAGGCTTTCCTAGGCGCTGTGGGCTTTTGGAGGATGCATATCCCCGAGTACAGTCAGATTGTAAGCCCTCTCTACCTTGTGACACGGAAGAAAAATGATTTCCAGTGGGGCCCTGAACAACAACAACTCTTTGAACAAATTAAACAGGAGATTGCCCATGCGGTAGCCCTTGGACCAGTAAGGACAGGACAGGATGTGAAGAACGTACTCTACACTGCAACCTCTGGCAGAAGGTGCCTGGGGAGACCCAAGGAGGACCACTGGGATTCTGGAGTCGGGGATACAAAGGATCTGAAGCCAACTATACACCAACTGAGAAAGAGATCCTGGCTGCTTATGAAGGAGTTTGAACTGCCTCAGAAGTGATCGGCACCTAAGCACAGCTCCTCCTGGCACCCCGACTACCAGTGCTGGATTGGATGTTCAAGGCAAGAGTTCCTTCTACACATCACACCACCGATGCCACATGGAGTAAGTGGATCGCTCTGATCACACAGCGAACCCGGATAGGGAATCCTAATCGCCCTGGGATTCTGGAAATTATCAGTAATTGGCCTGAAGGTGAGAGTTTCGGACTATCCTCTGAAGAAGAAGAGGAGCAGGTGACACGGACTGAGGAGGCCCCACCATATGACAAACTACCAGCAGATGAAAGGCGATATGTGCTCTTCACGGATGGTTCCTGTCGCATTGTAGGGACAAACCGAAAATGGAAGGCAGCCGTATGGAGTCCCACACGGCGAGTTGCAGAAGCGACCGAAGGACAAGGTGGGTCAAGTCAGTTTGCAGAGTTTAAAACCATTCAGTTGACTTTGGATACAGCTGAACGAGAGAAGTGGCCAAGACTCTATCTCTACACTGACTCATGGATGGTGGTCAATGCTCTGTGGGGATGACTGGAGCGATGGAAAAAGGTCAACTGGCAGCGCCAAGGGAAACCCATCTGGGCAGCAGAGATGTGGCAGGACATCGTTGGCCGGGTAGAGAAACTGAGTGTGAAAGTTGGTCACGTAGATGCTCATGTACGCAAGAAACAGGCTAATGAGGAGCATCGTAACAACGAGCAGGCGGACCGAGCTGCCAGGATTAAAGTCTCTCAGGTAGATCTGGATTGGCAGCACAAAGGAGAATTATTTCTGGTTCAATGGGTCCATGACGCCTCCGGTTACCAGGGGAGAGATGCAACATACAGATGGGCTCGTGACCGAGGGGTGGACTTAACCAAGGACATTGTCTCACAGGTCATCCATGACTGTGAGACATGTGCTACCATCAAGCAGGCCAAGCGGGTGAAGCCTCTATGGTATGGTGGACGGTGGTCGAAGTACAGGTATGGGGAAACCTGGAAAGTTGACTACATCACGCTCCCCAAAACCCGCCAAGGCAAGAACTACGTACTGACCATGATAGAAGGAAGTACTGGATGGTTGGAGACATACCCCGTGCCTCATGCCACTGCCCGGAATACCATCCTGGGCCTTGAAAAACAAGTCCTGTGGCGACACAGCACCCCGGAGAGAATTGAGTCTGATAATGGGACCCATTTCAAGAATGACCTCGTAGACACCTGGGCCAAAGAGTACGGCATTGAGTGGGTGTATCATATCCCCTACCATGCACCAGCTACTGGAAAAGTTGAGCGGTGCAACGGACTGCTGAAAACCACCCTGAAGGCGCTGTGTGGGGAGACTCTCAAACACTGGGAGCTGCATTTAGTAAAGGTCACCTGGTTGGTCAACACCCGAGGCTCTATCAATCGAGTTGGTCCTGCCCAATCAGAACCTTTGCATACTATAGATGGAGATAAAGTCCCTGTGGTGCATATGAGAGGAATGTTAGGGAAGACTGTTTGGATTAGTCCCACCTCAAGCAAAGGTAAACCCATTTGAGGGATTGTTTTTGCTCAAGGACCTGGTTTCACCTGGTGGGTAATGCAAAAAGATAGGGAGACACGTTGTGTACCACAAGGGGACCTAATTTTGAGTGAGAATGGTCTGTAATGTTTCATTGTATATATATATAACTGTATATAGTTTTAAGGAGACGTAGTTTTAAAGGGGGTTAATTTGGGCATGACATGGATGGCATAGAATTAGGGGTGGATAATGTCCTAGTTAGAACAACTGGGACCGATTCATCGTTGGATGGGTGTAGCCCAGAGCTGTGTATTCTATGGCCTTCCATACCATTTCCCAGAAACTGTTGTCAGTAGAGGTCTGTGAGGTGGGGGGATGTTCCTGTCCTCATGCCCTTTTTTGGAATTCCCTACTCTGAGGGAAGGACTGAGCATCCTTTTATGGAATTCCCTGCTCTGAGGGAGGGACTTAGCATTCCTGCCTGAGCTGGAGAATATATAAACCTGGAGTTTCAGAACCTTTCCACCACTCGTGGGATCCAGAGGAGGACTGCAGTTCACCGCTCTCAACCAGACTGCAGCTCACTGCTCTCAGTCG
Organism: Corapipo altera; assembly: GCF_003945725.1. NCBI lineage: Eukaryota > Metazoa > Chordata > Aves > Passeriformes > Pipridae > Corapipo > Corapipo altera. The sequence goes on along the minus strand of NW_020885070.1, from coordinate 135,297 downwards.
GACTGAGACTACCACCCTCGGCTGGACTGTAAATCACCACTTTTGGCCGGACTGGAGCAACTCTCCCACCGGCAGGTTTTTTCCCCTCTCCCTTTGCTTTGGACTCTGGGGGGGGGGTAGGGTGCACCGCTTTGTTTGTGCCCCGGGGTACTGGGTTGTACATTTGGGCTTTGTGGGTTAGGGCCAGTTGCTTGTCTGTGTGGTTGTACTTATTGTATTATTTTATTAAATTGTTATTCTGACTTGTAATCTCTCTTTTGAGTTGGGTTGGTTTCCCCTGCTGGTTAACTTTTAAACCAGCACACTCCCTGAGAAGAAACTCATTAGCCATATAATAAAGTTTTGTGACTACAAAGCATTTTATGATGTCAGTTTGCATTATGTCTGCTTTCAGTGCCATCATGACTATTTTTAAGTTTTTGTAAAAACTAATGTTGTAAGAATAGTTATTTTTTTAAGGAAAAAAACCCACAAAACAATTAAAAGCAACCTAGCTGGTAAAAGTGTTTCATTATACTGAAACTCATTCTGTCTTACAAGAGTAATACTAAAGAATGTGTTCCCCACTGTTGGGGTAGATGTCTTAATCTTATATAATATGAAACATTTATTTTCAGATTAAACTGGGGCATAGATCAGAAGCTAAAGATGGTGAGTTTTAAAACAAATTCTTACTGTAGAAACTGTGTTTTGTTTTCTTTGTTTTTGTAAATTGATACATTAATTTCACATACCATACCTTGGCTGGGAAAAATGAACTCAGTGAGCAGTGTAAGACTTAGTAGAGGATTGCTTTGCAAACTGCAGGGACAGACAAAAGATACCTGCATGCGTGGTATATATCTAAATATGAGTATATAACTGCTTAGCTTCTCAATTTTAGTGGAATATAGACATGAATCTAGCATAGAATAATAACAACAGCACCAGCACTGAGTTTAGAATACCTCTTTGTATTAATGCATTTCTTAAATTTTTAAGATGGGTGAGAGTATTTGCATCTGTTTTCTTTGTTCTATTAAAGCCAAGATCTTAAAACTTTTGTCTCTGTGTGGGTTTGTTTGATGTTCAACACTGTAGAGTGTATGCTCTGATCAGCCACTTGCCTCTAGGCGTGGATATTACAAATCAAAACTCACTAATCTTGGTCTTCTTTTATAGCTTGTGTGGTGTAGTAGAATTTTGTTTCTGTGCAGGTTACTGTCCCTCCGGGATCCTGCATCAGGTCACCAGCCTTTCAGTGAACAATCTTTGCTATCAACTCTCCTGTTCCATTCTATGGAAAAAAAACTTCTAAACTCATCACAGAGTCTCACAGTTGAGCTGGCTACCCAAGAGTCGTGATCCACCTGGCCTTCAGTGGGCTAATGGCCCTTAGGGACAGTTATTGCTTTGGCCTGTATAGTGTCTAGCTGTAGTTGAAAGATGTTATTGAAAATAATGATTATATCTGCTTTCCCTGTGTTATAACATGGCATGCTTCTTTTTTTTTTTTTTGTCATCTAAGGCTTTGCCCACCCAAAAGCAGCCATTGTCAACTTGATTCCAAAACAGGTAATTAAAATAGGCAAAGCAGGAGTGTAAAGGAATCCATGTAGCTTTGCCCAAAACTTTCAATGCCAGAAATTAGCATTGAATTTTATCCTAGGTTTTAGGAGAACACTGATTTTGAGCTCATGTGCAGCTAAATCTTCCTGTATGACATACCTGTCAGATTTCATACAAACCACACATATCAGTACTTTTCAAGGAGAAATTTGTACCCTGCAGAAATCATGGTTTGATGCAGTGCAATCAGTGTGACCGCCAAAGCGCACCATTTGCCCCCATCATCCCCTGATTTTTCCTCTGTAAAATCTGGCTATGAAAACATCCAAGCAAGGGCGAGCAGGTTTTGGTCAATTACCTTTTATGCCTTATTTATGCAACAGATGCCTTGTGTTATTAAACAGTGCTGTGTCAAAAAGAAGTTTATTCATGAGCTTTGTCAGTATGCCTTCCTCTGAAAGTGAGATACATTGAAGAACTGATATTTGCAAGATAAAACTTCTTTAAAATAAAAGCAAGCCTTCCAGTACCATGTAAAAGGTGATCTTTTTTTCCCCTAGGCTTTTGCTAGAACTTTCCCTTTTTGCCAAAAGGGAGATTTGTTGCTTCATAATCTAAACTGGATTACTGTGGTGTAAAATGTATGTGCTGTGGAAGAAAATGTATACCCACTTTTATTCTGCAGTAATTTACTTACTTATGGCAATGTACTTGTTATTTAACAAATTGTTGAGTGGTGAGAATGTAATTTGTAGTAGTAAATAGTCAGTGAGTAACAGAACGAGAGGTTTATTTGAAGCTTAATCCAAAGTTTTTCATTTTGTTCTTTCATCTTCTTTTTTCTTCCCATCAGTGTAGGAATCAACAGGACAGTCCTCAGGGAAATAAAGTTGTTACAGGAGCTAAGCTATCCAAATATTATTGGTGTAAGTAAAATGAATGCTCCTAGAATCAGTCCTCAAATATTTTTGGTACAGGTTCAGACTGAAAATCAGAAGTAGTTGGGTCATGGAGCTGTTACTTAATGTTATTTAAGGTTTTTTCCCAGCCCAAGGTAGGCAGTACAACAATTATAATGGCAAAATGCCAATTTCAATAACAAAGGTAAAGTAGTTTTTTTTAATCCTTTCACTTTTCAGCCTGGGGTTGTGTGGATATTAATGGTGGGAAGAATTGTGGAAATTTAGATTACCTGATTTTGCATGTCTCTGATAGAATTCCGAATGAATGCAGTGCTGAATTTACCTGATCGTTTACTTCAGATGGAACTGGAGACAGTCAAAAAGCAGGCTTTCATAAGAATCATAGAATCATAGAATCAACTGGGTTGGAAGGGACCTCCGAGATCATCAAGTCCAACCCTTGATCCCCTACCACTGCGGTTACTAGACCATGGCACTAAGTGCCACATCCAGTCTCTTCTTAAAAATCTCCAGGGACGGAGAATCCACTACTTCCCTGGGCAGCCCATTCCAATGTCTGATCACCCTCTCTGTAAAGAAATTCTTTCTAATATCTAACCTAAACCTCCCCTGGCACAACTTGAGACCATGCCCTCTTGTCTTGCTGATGGTTGCCTGGGAGAAGAGACCAACCCCCACCTGGCTACAACATCCTTTCAGGTAGTTGTAGAGAGTGATGAGGTCTCCCCTGAGCCTCCTCTTCTCCAGGCTGAACAGCCCCAGTTCCCTCAGCCTCTCCTCATAGGACTTGTGCTTGAGTCCCTTCACCAGCCTAGTTGCCCTCCTCTGGACCTGCTCCAGGACCTCAATATCCTTCCTGAACTGAGGGGTCCAGAACTGGACACAGTACTCCAGGTGTGGCTGGAGAAATGGTAAAGGGAAGATCATGTGGCTTATTAGGTTTTAACACTCAGATATGATGTTTAAAATCTCTGTTGGAAGGAGTAAAATCAGTATCGTTTCAGTTGCATTTTGATAGATTGACAGTTACAGGTATTCAGTTGGAGCTAAAGATATTTTACAGTTAGCTCATAACGATAATTACAAGGTCTTCCATAAATATTATATCAAATACGAATTTTCCAGATACTTTAACTCTTTCAGAGTGGAAGTATCATTTTCTTCTGGATTGTGAACTTATTTTCAAAGTGGTTGCTTTAGCTATTGAAGTTAGAGAATATGCAGGGAAGGACAACTAGAATGGCAAAGGGATGGAGCATCTTCTTTATGAAAAAGTCAGGGATTCCTCACTCTGGAAAGGAAAAGGTTGGGAATGGGGAGGTCTATAAAACTGAGGTGGTAGATGGAGTCCATGAAGAGCTGGTATTTCCAAACCCCGTAGCACTAGAAATAAGAGATGTGTTTAAAACATATTTGCAGCGGGAGTGGAAATTGTACTGCTTGATTCAGTGTGTAATGAATTTCTAGACTCTGTTGACTGGGACATTGTAGAAGCAAATAACATCAACAGTTCAAAAAGGAGTTAGGCAAATTTATGATCAGCAGTTCCGTAAGCAGGTACTAAAGGCAATAGACAATGTTGTGCCCCCTTAGTAGTCCTGACAAAACTTCTGTGGATGTTGGGAGCGTAAGGGGCACAGTTACTGTTGTTATGGACTGTTTAAACGACTGTGTTGCAATTGGGCAGTTCACATGGCCATCACACTAAGGAATAAGCTGCACCATGGAGCTCATACCTTCCACAGCTTGAAGGTTGAATACCAGGCTAGCTAATCTCTTGTTTTCACTCAGCACCACACTTGTGTTATCTCAAACTAAAAACTGATTCTGTCATTACACAACTTCATCCTAAGAAAGGGTTGTTTGGATATTCTCCAAAGAGTTTTATTTTTGCTGGAAAGCTTGCTACAAAGATGAATACACACCTAAGAATATCTGAAAGGAAGTTAATAAGCCTAACACTTAGAATACTTACATGAAGCAGATACCCAGAGTTGAATCCATGGGCAAACTTAGTCATGTACTCAATAAAGGGTAGAAGTTTTGTAGAACAGTGAAGTTTGGGGAGAAGACAAGGTGTGCATTACACTATCTGTTGTAGTGTAAGATAAAGTTAATTCTTTCTCTTTTTTCCTATCTCCAGGGAGGAGGGGCAATTGTGGTGTAAAATGTTATTACCATACTTAAAGGGGATTTTTTTCTGAGTTTTTGAAGACTGAGTTAAGAAGCTGAACTGAGTAAGAATTTTTGTGTTGCAAATCAAAACACTTAAACCAGTTCTCAAAAAGCTGAAAATCCACATGCAGTCTACAGTGGTGTTGAATTTCAGAAAACTGGAAGCATGAGAACATGCTTAATCATAGTGTATTTTGCTTTGCAACTCATAGATGTATTTGGACACAAGTCCAATATTAGCTTGGTGTTTGATTTTATGGAAGGTAAGATTTTTTTAAAGACTTTTTTTTTTTCCGTATCTTAAGATGGTTTGTGAAAATGCTATTTTATCAGGCTTATATTTACCTATATTAGAAAGGTGACTTTGATTATGTTAGTTGATGAAGACTGTGTCTTAATAGTAGTTTGAGTAATTTCAGTTTTTGTGAGTTCTTGTTTGATTAGTTCCTTTACTTTTAAATACTTGTCATTATGATCTTCGAGAAACACATTGTGTTTACTATGTTAGTTTTCTGTGACTCCAGTCAGAGCATAGAACCTCAGTCATAGATAAGCTTCTTGGAATGCAATTGCTAAACATAATATCAAACATGTTCGGGTAAGTGTGCTACTGAAATATACCAAGTGATGAGCTGGTATTAAAATTGCATATATCGGAAACATTTTTTTCAAATGTAGCTATGTTAGGTAATTGCAAATCAATATCTTACAGATGTTTCATTCTCCAAGACCAAAAATCCCTTTGTCTTTGCCTAAGTCTTTGTATGAGACATTTTGATGTGAGAATCTTAATTTTTGGAAGACTGTCCTAGACAGCAATGCATGACAGATCTGCGTATGCACACAAGATATCTACTCTGAACTGAAATTAATGTAGTTGTTAAGCTAACTCATTATATATATGCTGCTAAGAACTGGGGGTAGCATTTGAATTATTAAAAGGAAATACTGACAGGCTTGCTAAAACCTGGATGAATGCAAGACTTGAAAAGGTTAGATCAGGTTTGTGCTAATAGACGTTAGTAAAGAGTAACTTTTAGAGGATTTATGCTGTTTACATAGTAAATATGTAACATTTAGAGCTGAAGAAGATCAGTATACAAAGAAGAATGAAATACTCTTGTACTACATGATGCTCTGGTACACGAAGCATTTAAACTGTATTGTGATATCACTCAGGTTGCCATTGGGACTGCAGGATGCTGATGCTTTTGAGAAAGCACACAGGATCACTCTTGAGGAGAATAGACAACGCAGAAAGAATCGACCCTTGCAGAATATATCACCTGAGTCTTTCTACTGTGCCTTTTGCAACTGGACTTGTCTATCTCGTATTGGCCTTTTTAGCCACCAGCGTGCTTGTAACAAACGTGGGTAGAGCCCTTCCCAAATCTTCGTTCATGAAACCTAACCATGACTGACTGATGATACATGAAATTTGTGCAGTCTTAGGTCTCTTGTAAGTCTCAAACAGCTTAAAGTTTATGAATAGCTATTACTGAACAGGAAAGTAGTATTAACAAGCAGGTTTTGAGGAATAGTGGAGAAAATACTTTCAAAGAGGGTGTTTGCATAGATTTTTAATGTTAAAAATCAAAGAATGTAGAAAACTTGTGTATTTTTTAAAATTTACTGAAGTGGCCATACCTCCTGGTCTTTGTGGAGATAGAAGAGGAAACTGTTGTAAATACAAAGATGAGTTGTTTAGGTTGCATGGAGAAAGAAGGAATAACTGGGAACATAATTTCAAGTTCAGTGACACATTTATCATTTTTGTGTGTCTTGGTTTGAGACAATTTGGAGGGGTGGAGACCTCAGACAGAAGTCTTATCCCTCAGATTCAATACCCCTGGTTTCTCCCGTACAGAGACACCAAATACACTTGGATGTAAGTGAAAAAGTACCTCTTTACCAAGAAGAAATGCTAATAACAATACTGATAAAACTGGTTTAAACCAACTGATGAGGAGAAACTTCCCAAACTCTGCCCACCAGGCCAAATGAAGATGGCAGCCAGCCTCCTCAACCTGGAAAAAACACCTTTGGCCACAGGACAGAGACCAGATGGCCACCCCTCCATGTGTTTTGCCATCCCCACACCCAGAAAACCTGGTAGGAATGGTTGCACAGTCAGTGCTGGCAGGAAATGGCGGATAGCTGAGATTTGATACCAGGAGGTGCTTGCGTGGTGCTGGAGTGAGGCTGCAGTGCCATTACAGGCAGTTGGAGCAGGGCTGTGGATCCCCCAGGAGACTGGAAGGACCCACAAGACACCTGTTGGATCCACCAATGAGACTTGGTTGTTGCAATTTTGATGTTTGTTGGTCAAAGTGGTGGTTGTAGTCCTGATCTGTCAAGGTGGTGGTGAAAGCCCTGGGTGCTGAGAGAAGCCCTGAAACACAGAAACTAGTGGAGCTTGTTGACAGTTTTAAACGAGATTGGAAGGGGTAAAGGGACAAGACCAACCTCACAGGCCAGTGATAAACCATGGGATGGTATGCCCAAACTTGAGGAAATAAGCACTAATGATATCTCTCAATCTGGTTCATGAGGTGTTGGCTACAATGCCAGAGATTTGATATCATTGGTGTAAGTGAAACCTGGTGGGATGAATTCTGAGACTGGAGTGCCCTGCTGGATGGTTACAGGCTCTTCAGGAGGGATAGGCAGGGCAGAAGAGGCGGAGAGGTGGCACTGTATGTAATAGAAGTGTTAGAATGTATGGAACTCACAGTGGGCAGTGGCACAGTTGAGAGCCTCTGGGTAAGAATCAAGGGGTCAACATATAATGTGGATGTCATTGTGGGAATCTGCTACAGACCTCCCGACCAGGATGATGACACTGATGAATTATTCTTGGAGGAACTAAATACAATTCCAAGTCAACTGCCCCGGTCCTTATGGGGGACTTCAACTTGCCAGAAATTAACTGAGAGCATCACACACCTGGTACAACCTGGGCCAGAAAATTCCTAAAAAAACTGGATGATGACTTTATGGAACAAGTCCTAAGGGAGCTGACTCAGAAAGATGCCCTCCTTGATCTGCTGTTTGTTCACAGAGTGGATCTTGTGAGCAAACTGGAGATTGGTGACCATCTTGGCCACAGCAACCACAAAGGGATTGAGTTTAAAATCTCTGTTGACAGGAACAAAAGTGCCAGCAAAACCTCAACTCCGGACATGAAGGAGAGTGGACTTCAGGTTGCTCATGGAATTAGGAAAGTCTCCTGAGAAAATGTTTTTGCCGGTGCTGAAGTCCATCAGTGCTGGTCACTTTTTAAACTTCACCTCCGTAGGGCACAGGAGCAACAATTCCCAAATGTCGGAAATCAAGCAGGCAAGGCAGAAGGTTGGCTTGGCTGAGTCGGAATCTTCTCTTGGAAATAAGGCAAAAAGGAAAGGCGTATATGCCCAGTGGAAGCAAAGTCAAGTGACATGGGAAGAATTCAGAGATGCTGCTTGCCGCTGTGGGGAGAAAATTGGTGCTGCCAAAGTTCAGTTGGAGTTGAAGCTACCAGAAATGTGGGGGACAATAAAAAGAGTTCTTTCAAATACATTAATGATAAGTGGCAGTATAGAAATATTACCAGCCCATTACAGGATGAGGATGGCCACCTCACAATCAGGGACAGGGACAAGGCAGAGGTGTTTAATGCTTTCTGTGCCTCTGTCTTCAACATGGATGATGGACCAAGGGGGTTTCAGTGCCCTGAGTTGGAGACCCATGACTGTGAGAATGATCAACTCCAAGTTGTCTCTGAACTTGCGTGGGATCTGTCGCTCCAGTTGGATGCCTACAAACGTATGGGGTCTGATGGGATTCATCCCAGAATCCTCAGAGAGTTGGCTGATGTCATTGCACAACCTCCCTCAATTATTTTTGAGCTGTCTTGGGAATTACAGAGAGGTCCCAGCTGACCTGGGAAGAGTTCCTGTAGGCTATCTGGGCTCTGGATTTCAATTTCTGATCTCCAGAATAGACCTATATTTGTGGTAAAAGAGTGAGAATGGTAGAGAATTTGTGACTGCTGTTTGAAATTTTTCTTTGAGTCTGCAAGAAGTTTTGAGCTGAAAGAATGGTAATAAGTTTATCTTGTGTGTTGAGTTTTACTGTCACTTTAAAACTTTACAAGTTATTATAAAGGATACCAGTATTGTGTTGACACAGTCTCACATCAAGGCATATATGCTGATGACTCTTCAAGGATTAGAATATCTGCATCATCACTGGATTTTGCACAGGGTAAGCATATACTAAACTGACAGCCTTTATGCTGTAACAAAATTCACATGGGATAAAGTTTGAGTTTAAAGTCTGATGAAAGTAGTTTTGGATTTCAGACACTCTCACTCCATACGCTTTCATATTAGCTGTTTCGGAGAGACAATAGAAGTACCAGAAATGTTAAGAATTACTGATGCTGTTTTCCTTTAGATACTTATTTAAAAGGTTCTCCGGTTAGATGTGACTTTAATTATCACTGTGAACTGGGTCTGGCTGGGATGGATTGAACTTTTTTCACAGCAGGTGAACTGTTGAGGTTTTCTCTTTTTTCCACCCTGCCCTTGCCCTGATGTGTAGTCTGGGGGTGGGCAAGAAGTGGAGAGGGGACACAGCTGGGGCAGTTGACTCAAGTTGTCCCTAGGGATATTGCATGCCATATAATGCCATGATCATTAGTAAAAACCTGGGTTAGAGAAGAAGGGGGGATTTTGCCTTCCAAGTTGCCTCTCTCTTGGAGACTGTTTTGTGTATCTGTCTGCTTGTGGGAGGTGGTGAATGATTTCCATTGCATTGCTTGTTTTTGTTTTTTCCTCTTTCCTTCACCTGTTAAACTGCCTTTATAGTGTTCCTAGAGTGTTCTTGCTTTTGGTCTTCTTTTGCCTTTACTTCTGGCATGAGAATGGAATGAGCAAATGGTTATGTGGATGCTTCTCTACTGGCCAGGGGTCAACCCAACAACACACTGCTACTGTATTAAACTGTATGACTTCCAGAATTTCTGCAGTTATTTGAAACATTTGCAAGGTCTTTTTATTATTCAGTTGGCATCTATGTGGTTAACAGAACTGTTGTTCCTGCAGCAAAGTTAAAACCTATGAAGTGGTTTTCTTATAGTCTGCAGCTTAAATGTGTTAATATTCAAATTGGTGTGTCTCACTATGATTTTCCTCTATGACTAAATACTCAATTTCCGGTGTTTTATAATTTTTTTCTAACAACGTAGACCACATAGAATCAAAAGCTTTCATTTTAGAATACTCATGATACATCTGCCAGGAGATTCATTATATGTCTGCTTTTATCAATACTGACAAAATTCATTATTTGCTTTCTCTACTGACAGGATCTTAAACCAAATAACTTGCT